>NW_028277577.1:300000-600000 GCF_059751315.1 Micrasema longulum | reverse complement strand
GCTGTTTGTGGAAGCCATATGCTCCAACTTCGCAGCGGACAAGAAAATATGATTGTTGACAATTCCTAGGTTCGATTCCTAGCGAAACCTTTTTTTCAGATGTTTAAAGCTGATGGAGACGTCTAGAGGCTGTTTGTGGAAGTCATATGCTCCAACTTCACAGCCGACAAGAAAATAAGACTGTCGAAAATTCCAGGGTTCGATTCCTAGCGAAATATTTTTTTCATATGTGTTAAGCTGATAGAGACGTCTAGAGGCTGTTTGTAAAAGCCATATGTTTCAACTTCTCAGCCGACAAGAAAAGAAGATTGTAGAAAATTCCTGGGTTCGATTCCTAGCGAAACCTTTTTTTCAGATGTTCAAAGCTGATAAAGACGTCTAGAAGCTGTTTGTGAAAGCCATATGCTCCAACTTCGCAGCGGACAAGAAGATTGTCGAAAATTCCTGGGTTTGATTCCTAGCGAAACCTTTTTTTCAGATGCGTAAAGCTGATAAGACACAGCTAGAGCCTGTAGTGGAAGCCATATGCTCCAACTTCATAGCCGACAAGAAAAGAAGATTGTCGAAAATTGCTGGGTTCGATTCCTAGCGAAACCTTTTTTTCAGATGTGTAAAGCTGATAGAGACGTCTAGAGGCTGTTTGTGGAAGTCATATGCTCCCAACTTCGCAGCCGACAAGAAAAGACGATTGTCGAAAATTCCTGGGTTCGATTCCAAGCGAAACCTTTTTTACAGATGTGTAAAGCTGATAAGAGATGTCTTGAGGCTGTTTGTGGAAGCCATATGTTCCAACTTCCAGCGGACAATAAAAGATGATTGTTAAAAATTCCTGGGTTCGATTCCCGACTTAACCTTTTATTGCAGAAGTTAAAAGCTGATAAAGACGACTAGAGGCTGTTTGTGGAAGCCCTATGCTACTTCTTGGAAACTAAAATACAATCATGATTTTTTTATCGTTTAGTTCGATTCCGAACACAACCTTTTTTTTAACGATTCAAAAGGGCGGTAGCGATAAGATGCTGTTATATTTTATCTCGTGAGATTTCAGTTTTATGATTTATGCGTAATTATTCATGTATTTTTTATCCACAACACAATACATAAATAATTAATTAAATACAATACAGCTTATAGTGACAACCAGAAACGAACAGTGCCCGTGAACTTGCCCTGACTCACTAGAAAATTCGTGTTGAGTCGGGGCAACTATAATGCCATTAACAAATTTATAGACATTTAAGCAACGTTTCTTACGTGGTAATTTTGATATTTTGGCCCTGTATTCTTATTGAATAGTTAACATTATTTGTGTTTGAATTTGGAATTCACTAATATATTTATGGGTTTACATTTAAGCTATCACCAATGTCAAATTCGGTTTAGAGGCTTGTCTAATTTTGTAAGCAGTATGGGTGTAATTTGACATTGGGATAAGCGTTGAAAGAAGTTAATTCGTATTTCAAAATCGTGAAATAAATATATTATGATATCTTTGTACAAACATAGTTTTTTTTAATTTGTTTTCCATGAGATTTGTTATTTCTTTGTGCGAAACAAAAAAAGGACTTGTGGTCTAAAATGGTTTCGGGTATGTGGAGGAGCTTTCAACGATTATATTATGCATGTAGTGGGATATTATGCATGTAGTGGGATATTTTAAATGTTAATTTTCTTTTACTTATGTGTAGTTAGAAAAATTATATAGAACTATAAACCTTTAATAGTTTGATTTGCTATGACCAATGAAATATGAACTGTGACAATTTTTTTCGAGAAACTTTATGCTCGAAGCAAATGAAGGTTTTTCCTTATTTAAATAATTATGTTTTCTTTCAGATTCCTGGTATCTTAAAACATATTCCTTTCTCTATCTGTACCCTTTGGTGCATAGAGCATCGCATTAGTACTTCAATTACTTAATCATTAAAACAAATCAATTCTTTTTTGTTTCCTAAAATAATCCTATGTGCAATTTTTATCTCCATAGATATTTTTGAAGCTGTGGGTCTATTTTTCTACTCAATATTATTGTATGTTCGTTTTATTTCATAATTAATAACCGTACATTGTTTTTTTAGGCCGATTCTCCATATCAGTTTTATTATTAATTAATTTTTTTTTTTTCATAGGTGTTTAATACTTTAAACATTTAGGTTATCCAGAGAATACTTTTATTTTCGTCCAAATATCCACTATTGATACTTAAACTGTGTACAAATTATGTTTTACCGTAGATTTTAAGCTTTTAATGTGCTTTTAATACGCATTACTGTTATATTATATTGTATTTTTTTCTTAGATGTTATAATGATCTTAACACTTATTTCTGTATTGCATTTTGTTTATGTATTTAATGTGGTTTCCCTAAATACAACATTCTTGATTGAAATTTTAATGTTTTGGCGAAATGTTAATAGTATATTTAATGCTCTCAATTACAAAATAATACAACTAATGTTTTTTTTAACTTGTTTTGTTTTCAAAATAATTTTACGAGGAAAAAGCCAACTCACCTCCACTCCTTATTCGCGGTGTCGAGGCTTCACACAAGCAGCCGTGTCCAGTTCGGGGTAGCACCTTCGTCGGAATTCGGAACATTGTGGACTTAGGTCACCGACCAAGAAAAAAACCCAGGTAAAAATACTAAAAGTTTTTGGATTTCATTTGAAAGTATTTTATGAAACGCATTTTTTTTCTAGGTTTATTATTGTAGGTTGTTATTGACATATTAATAAAGCTAACCTGGACACCAGAGGCCTCGATCCTTTAGGGGCCCCAGTTCGACAAGTTCTTAGTCAAAAACTGGCATTCCAGAAAAGTGAAAATACTGTGTTTAGTATTTTAATTAGGGGCTCCAACCTCGGAGGGAGCCGTGGCTTAAAAAAATGCTAACTACAGATTTTTTTCGTACCTTTAACAAAGTGAATCCAATGCCCGGGTCAATTCATTGCTTTAAATCCAATTTGCGTAAAACTATGAAACTCGCAAATTTTTAAATAAAAATAATAGGCGCAAATTAAATTGCATAGACATACTGATTATGATAAATATCAATAAAATTCAGCAAATTCAACATATAATATGTACATTCTCACTGAAATAAGTGCTTATGGTGAAATGACTCTTGAAAATTACGTTTTTAAAGGCGCAATTTTCTTCGTTGGCCGAGGCGTTAAAGGGACCTGGGTTCACCAAGTTTATATGTCTGCTGGTCTATTTTATAATTTCAAAGTACCTAAGTATATATGTAAAAGAAGTTTTTGTTTTTTCTCAGTTACCACAAGGGGACTCCTGACTCCCGGGATCCTGGGGGCCCTGGGTCTCTTAATGGGACCCGGAATACTATGAAGCCGTTGTTGCGGTGAAGCGGTCTTCACTGCGCCGTGTTTGCGTTCTTGCATGTTTGCGATAAAGTAACTATTTTTAATTAATATTTATTTATTTTATTTTATTAGTGTACACAGCATTTATAAACATAAATACATTTAACATAAGTATTCTATTACAAAATTATGAAATAATATACAAACAATATTATTGTACATACTGAACAGTTGTTGTATGTATTGTACAGTATTATAATACTATGCGATACATTATCTTAACATACTAAAGTATAAAAAAATAATATAATGCAGTAAATTGGAAATGAATATCAAAAATCATAAATTCTTAATTTGTTAGTATTGTTGCAATGTATATTGAAAATGAAAAATCTAGTCATCCTTATTGTATAATTAACATGTATTTATTAATATATTTCTTTTTAACTTTTTACAAATTAACATAAATATTAAAACAGCAGACAGCATTCTAAACTATTTCTGTAATGGCAAATTTAAACTTGATTTGGCTTGTGCGAAAAATGTCAATACAACTGACCTAGCTCCCAAAACTACGCAATCTTGGAATTAGTGAATTAATAGCATAATTTGTTGCAGCAATTTCTATATGAAATGGCGCATTATGTCTAGTAGTCCAAACAAATATTCGGAACTAATAATGTGCAAATATGTAGTTCTATCGACACCATTCGATTTTTTTCCACAAAATTTATTTTCCATTATAAATTTAAAAAATCATACTCTTCGGACCTGAGAAGGGACCTTTTCTTACCTAAATCTGTACCGTAATGGTGCACAAGTCCCTGCATTGATTCGCCAATTGTCTATCAATTGTGATATGAAACTAATTTTGTTTTCCCTTTTTTTCATAGTTCACCAGAGCGCGGAGTACTCTCGTCGAGAGATGTCTCGTTTCGTAGTTCACTCGAGAGATCTTGTGAGGCGGTCTCTACTCGAGCAAATGAAGAGATGAATCAAGACTGACCTATGAACAACTAATCAATGAACAATCTTAAGACTGACCATGTTAATATGTATTTTGTCATATTTTAATATTAAGAATTATCCTTTCATTTAAATAGTAAATACAAAATTACGTTTAAAATCATCACTTTCCAGAGGTCTCTTAAGTCAGGTCCGCGTGCCGTAGTTCAGACATGAACTGCAGACGAACTGTCAACCTCTGGGACCTGATGCCATGTAAACTGAACAAATCCAGTGAGGGTAGTATCCGCAGTACCTATATGACCCAGTCAGTTGTTAAAACTTCCAATTTATTTATTCTTATTCACTAACCTTACATTCAATTACCGATGTAATCTTTCGTCTGTCAAACTGCGAAACAAAACATCAATATTTATTTTTAATGTTTTACTTTTTATAAAAAAACGAGCTCAACCCGGCAATGCTTTGCTATTTCTAGATTTGAGTATATACTTGTAAATAGATTAAATAAACACAATCGAAAGTTTGATATCAATAATTGTATTTAGTTCAAATTTAAATATGTAGTAATAGGTATTTGCATGTCGCACCTTAAAATATGCCTAACTAAAATAGACGAAATCGACTTTTCGTTGTCCCGTTTTCAGCACCTCAAAACCGAACCGATTTTGTTTTTTTTAAAATGAAATTTTCTCTATTATTAAGTTTAAAGTTTTTCAACAATAGTGATCATGTATCATGTTTGTATTTCGTGCGCCCGAAGACAGCGGATAAACCTATGCAATTTTATGAGTTTTTGGATGGTTCTAGTTCCCATAGTTAACTATTTTTATAAAAAAAAACAACAATACAGGCACGCTTATAGTAAATATCTATAGTGTGTAAAAAAATCACTGCTCTAGTACCATACTCCAGGGAGAAAATACGAAAATATGTTTGTATGAAGAAAAGTCAGACCGCATTTCTTCTTAACCACCACCCGGGTTTTGACGTGAGCTTGACATTTGTCTTGAAACAAAAATGCCTGATTGTGTCGTGAAAGCGTGTTCAAAACGTTCGGATAAACGTAAAAACTATCTCTTGATTAAAAGAAACTAATATAATTTAATTTTCTTAAACTTGTACGCGACAAACGGTCAGCGCTTTTTATATTGACAAATCTTTTACAGTAAGTGGAACTCCAATTATCCAAACTCTCCGAATCCGAAATATTGTATAATGTATCCATGTTAAAAATAGAAATCATTGGAAGAAAAATAATGTTTTATACCAACTTTAAAAAAACTTATTATTACAAGACTTTTTAGAAATATTAATTTTTCATTAAATTTATCCATAAAAAAATAAATTTTATTAAACTGCATACATAACATCCATTTTATTTATAATTTGGTCTATTTTTAATTTTAAAAATTTCGTCATTATTGGTGTCACATCTGAAAGATGTTTAGTGTAATATTTTTTTTATTTTATGAACTGTATATATATTTTGATCTCTTTTACTGTTTGTTAACTGAAAATAAATTTAAAAAAAAATTTAAGCCTTACGGTATCTTTAATGGAAAACTAATAATATTTTGCGCTTGTCAAAATGTTTGTAGACAAGGACTGGGTTTCAACCCCAGGGTATTACTTAAATTAACTATTCAAAATATAGATGGAGAACATTTTAGAGAAGGGGATATGGAAATTCAGGCATTTAAAGGTCTTACAACTTGCGTACTAGACTTGCGAACACCTCAAAATATATTTTATTTAGTGTGCAGGTAAAATAATTAAGTCAGATAAATCTCACCCGCATCATTAAAGGTCTCGGCTCGTTTACTTAACTAAAATCAACCGATGGAAGAATGGAAGGTATATGGATGTTAAAACGTAGGCAGAATGTTTACTTTTACACAGTGTGTAAAGTTGTTTGTTAAACTCGTCAATGAAAAGTCGTAAACCAGGTAAATGCCTAGACTTCCGTATTCCTTCACTTAAATGTTCTAGAGAATGTTATTTAAAATTAATATTTGTTGTATTCAAAATGTCTGCATATATAATATTGTAAGTGTTTTGTCAAATAAATGATTTTAGTAAAACATGCCATGTGTTGAAAGCCATGTGTTGCAAGGATTTTGTACCAAACTTCGTTGACTTCACATGTCCAATATGAATTTTGTTTTGTGATCGGATACTGTTGTACTGCACTGATGGATGGCATTTCTTAAAGGCAGGCTTGCTATTACTGATATCTGCTATTACCTCAGTAATGTAGCGGTTACCGGTTTGCTATGAAACCCTAATTAATCTATCTTCTTTTGACGGAACCCCATCTCCACAATAAAAAAGTAAATAAGCAAAAATGATATTTTTAAGACGCATGATACTCGTACCTTATCGTTTACATTCTTGTTGTAATGTTCAACTTGAAAAGATATACTACTCTGAATTTAAAATCTACGAAATACTGCACGTATTTCGTGCAAAGAATGAAATTTTTCAGTTTTACTTATACTATTATAGTGCTATCACTAAAATTAGGTTTAGTGTTCGACAAATGAATACGGAGACCTGGAGCGGCATCAGAACCATGAAAGTCTTCTCAACAACTGCTGGGTGTTAATCTTTAAATCCAATCCAAAATTAGTTCAAGTATGAATCAGCTAATTCGAATTTTTATTTAAGAGAGGATGAATTCTTAATATCGATCAAATTGTCATACCCGACACAGTTAATATTGATGGTTTAGTCTTATTTACGGAGGGATTTTGAACCCAGTCGATGTCCTGTAATTCCTCTGGGAAATATTATATCAAGGACTTTTTGAAGTTCAATAAACGTCCGTTTGTAGTTTTCTCTTGGAACCCTAGCGACCCTTCCATGGAACCTTAGGGTTCTGCGGAATCACTGCTTTAATGAATAGCAATTACCTGTCATATGCATCAATAAGTGCAAATAAGGGAACACAAAGAAAGCATATTTTTTTAACAAATTTAAATGGAAATGAAATCAAAACACTACTTTAATATTTTTATTTATTTATAAACTAAAATATGAAAGATTAAAATGATTATTTTTGCACTTAGAAAAGTGAATTCTCTAGGTTAAATACTAAGTATTTGACAGGTAAAATTCATTATTGTAATATACATACACTGTTACTTTTAGAAAATGTTTTTTTAAACTTATACGCCGGGTAATGTCAATTTAATTTGGTTGATAGTTTTTCTGTCGACTTTTCCTGAGTGAGTGGTAGGAAGCTTTTCCATGAAAACGACCCCGTCTCTAATTTTCTTGTATTCCGATAAATTTTCTGGAAAGAAATTAAGATTAAAATTCATATCATTGTGAATTTACGAAATCGATTATGGAAACACAGTAATCTAAAAATAACCAATAATAATCCTAATACTATTTTATTAAAGCTGACAAATAAATGAAAATATGACTTCACAAGCGTGATCAGGTTGTGGTCCCGTGGCTAGTATCGTGTACTAACGGATCAGTAGTCCGAGTCCCAATCTGCCCTAACTTGATTCCCATTTTCGAATAGTGAGTTTTTTTACAACGCATTGAAAATTTTATTCTAAAAAAAAGTAACCCACTATCAAAAAATAAAACTAAAATCTAGTTGGCATTTAAACGAAATTAGCCCAATAGACTGTAAAAAGCACCCCCAGGAAGGTTTTTTTAGTACTGCAGATCAGGGCATATAAAATATATTTAATGTTACATATTGATAAAACTCCCGTTGGTCCCTTTTTCTCTTATCACTCAAATTACATACATTAATATTATTATTATAAATCAAATTTCTCTTTTGAAATTTGTATTACTACTAAAATCGCTTTAATGAAATTTTATCGACTTCTCTGGGTCTTATATTGCTTTTTCAAATTTTAAAGATTACTTGCTATACTTGTTATTCCTTCTTTATTTTTTTCTTTTTTCTCTGCTGCATTGGCATGTTTTTATACTTTTAAACTACTTTTAATTACTTATATTATATATGTAAATAAAATCAATATATTGCTGCTCTTACTATAATGTACATTAATTTTGAAGATGTTTTTTAAATTTTTACTCTCTTATATTTCACTTAAAGATTCTTTTCTTTGAATTCCTTAAAATAAATATGTGTATATTTATGTTTTTCCTTTTTTTTTTTTAAATGTTATTACTATTTTATTTTATTTTTACATCTGAGCATGTTTTCCATTCTTTATTTCAATTCTTAATTTTTAATTACTCTTACAAATTTTCTTAATTTTTAATATTATTTCCATTTTTAAATACTCACTACAAACTTTAAAATATCTTTTTGTTACTTAAATTTTAATTTTTAAACAACGTTCATTTATGTTTTTCTTTTTCCTTCTCTTTTTTATACTTTCTTTATAATACGGAAACTTCACTAGTCCATTAGAATTAAGTCTAATTGTGTAAAATATTAAACTTTGTAACTGTACTGTATGTTTCCTGAATAAAAGAAAATAAATAAAAAAAATAAAAAATATATCATTTTAGTTATGAATTTTTCGATGTGATATAATTTTATTAAACTGGTTTTTTACACTCATCAGAAATATTACAGTTTTAAAAACCTTTAAAAAATATATTTCATGTCCGTCCTGATATGAATCAAACCCAGCACCTCAAAATGGTAGGCGATCGCACTAACACTTACATAATATATAATTAATTTAATAATGAACATTTACTCGCCGGAAGTCGCGGCCGCAAGCAAGGAATGAAAAAGTAACAGGAGAAAACCCCAGGACCTTAATTTTATTATACTTTAGCCTTGCTCGTGACTGTGCCCCGGCAAGCCTGACATTTTTCAACTGGATCAACACTACTATAAGGTAATAATAAGTCAATTTCCAGATCACCTACCTTTGACAATATTCTTGATGTCTTCTGCGGTAACTTTAGCACCTGGTGCAAGTTGCACAAACGCCTTGGTGTGGTAATCATCTTCCACCTGTTTTATTCCTACAACACATACGTCATGCACTCCGGGAAGTTTTCGGATCACCTGTTCCAATTCGCATGGAATTATCTACAACAAAAACCGAACTATTATGAACACCGTATCAGAATAAGATATTTAAAATGCCAGTATTTAAGATAATATTGTTAATATATTCAAATCATTGTTGACCAATATTGCATTGAAAGATTTTGATAAATATGTATATAGTTGGATTTAAAGATGAATTTTTTTTTATAGTCTTCTCATTAGCTGGTTTAAGATCACATTTAAAAAATAATAATCAATAGTTTATTAACAAACATTACAATTTCTTATCTACTACATCTTTAATGGTAATAGATTTCTCCGATTTATGTTTGGTCTGCCTAAATAGGTACAACCCGTTTTAAGGCAAACATTTTTATGTGCAGAGTAAAATAAACAAAAAAATCACTAGTGAATTTTTTAAACAATTGCACAAATTTAAGTATACTTTTTATTTTTCATAAAGTATATTTTAACAATGTTTGAGTATGTCCAAATGCTTGCAGACTGGCTGGTCATAAGCCTTGTAAATGCCTAAACTTCCATATTCCCTCTGAAAAATATTTTCACTCTGTTAAAATAAATTTAAGTATATTTTAACAAATTTTCTGACCTCTCTATCTAAGTCCTGTAACAATTTTTTTGTAAACACGTTAAATTGAATTCGGGTCATGGTTTTACAAAGTTTAGATCAACGATTTTAATATGTATTATTATGAGCTGTTGAAATAAAAGGTATATTTTAAATAAAGCATTGTAACAAATAATACAAATAAACGCCAACCTGATAATTATGATACTTGAACATTTCCTTTATTCTGTCAACAAAGAAAAAGTTCCCATCTTCATCGTAGTACATCAGATCTCCAGTTCGGAACCACATATCCTCATCAAATGCCTGAGATGTGGCTTCAGGGTTTCTGTAGTAACCCTAGAAGCAAAGTATGTTTTTGATTATGTTAAAGCCAGCATTACCAAGTGAGGGTTATTACAAGAATCGCTGCAGACAGAAGAAACAACTATCTAGAATGAACCTTTTAAAAACATCTAGGTGTAGGTTCTGCGGAGATAAAAAAACGGCCGCGTCTTCGATGGACCATTGGTATAACCCGAGGATATGTGAGCGCTTGTCCCCTACTTAATTGCTCATTATTTTAAAGACCTAGGTTCGGTGGAGGAGATTAAACATTAGATATGACCACCATTTATAAGAATGGGAATAAATCAAATTGTTTTTATTACAGTTCGAAAGTGAATAAAACTAAAAACAATATACGAATACTCGTATATTATATACTTACGGAAAACATTGTGTAGTCAGATTTCATGTTTAGTTCCCCCGTTTGATTTGGTCCCAATTCTTTGTTGGTTACTGGATCAACGATCTATTTGAAATACAAATATTTTAATTTTGGAACTATCGTAAATACATATTAGCTTTTGTCTGTCATACCTTAAATAAATTAAAATTATATTTCATAACTAACAAATGCAAAAATGATTCTGAGCTATTTTTCGCCAATTAAAATTTATAGTTTACCCAAAATTTTCTTTCATTTAGGCAGTTGAGTTTTTTTTTCTTGTTTTATGTTATAATTTAAATTTTGAATGCTGAATATTACAATAAACCCATGTTATTTATTTACGTTTCATAATAAGTCGAGCGGGGTTCGAACATCGGAGCTCTGATACGTGAGTCCGCAACACTACCACGGGACCACAGCCCGACTCGTAATAATAGTTCAAACGGTTTTAAAATTCGCATAATAAGTTTTCCTTGGGTTCATTACCGAATTGTCTTTTAAGGGGTTTATTGTGAAATCGCTTTCCTTAAAAAAAAAATAACATAAAAAAAGTACTGGATTTAAAAAACGACAACATGTCAACTCACTTTGAATTTAACCCAGGGTACAAATTTACCACATGAGTTTGGAATAAGTTTTCCGGGGAGACAGACTATTCCTGTTGATTCCGTCATCCCGTATGTGTTAGACACCTTCCCATTGGGTAATCTATTCTAAAATAAAAATAAATCTGTAAGTACAAACCTTGACCAAAAA
The DNA here is from genome assembly GCF_059751315.1 of Micrasema longulum. Taxonomy (NCBI): domain Eukaryota; kingdom Metazoa; phylum Arthropoda; class Insecta; order Trichoptera; family Brachycentridae; genus Micrasema; species Micrasema longulum. Next base: position 588,646 of record NW_028277577.1, on the reverse strand, counting down.
ACACTAGTCTGCATTTGGTTTAACCTAGAATTAAAGAAAAACATCACAAAAATTGTGTGCCTTTTGTTCTTTAATAACATTCGCATTTAATTAAATTTTTAAATCATTAGACTAAAATTTACATAAATACTTGCACACCTAAGTTTAGTCTAAATTTCGAAAGGCGTAATTTGGCGATTGAAAAGTAATGCTCTTTTTTCAGTTATACAAATAAATTAAGTTTCTTTTTTTTTGGAAATACCATTGAAGATAATTGTTTTCATCTTATGTTCAGTTTATTTATTTATGTATTTTAAAATAGCACGATTTGAAATAACAGCGTTTAAAAAAATGGCAAAATCGTATGATCTTTTTACTTTCAATCAGTCTTCAAATAATTATCGAGAATCATCATCAATGATTTTCTTACAAGACTATAAATCACGATTCTTACGGAGTACCATAGCCTTGTACTTTGTAAATGACATGTAAGACTACTAACTACAGACGACCTAACTAGAAATATATTTATTTTGGTGCAAGTACCATAGGATGATTTGACTTCTTTTTTAAACATATTATTAACAGTACTTAATTATTAAAAAACGTAAATATTATTGATAATTGATATAAATTTACCTGCAGAGAAAGTAATTTCGCGTATGGCAATACACTTCCGATACATGCGAACAACATAACAGTGGAGAAATCACAACTATCAATTTGTGAGTGGTTTAATATTTCAGACACTACCGATGGTGACACCATTACAATTTGTGGCTGAAACAACAAATGAAGTAAGTTGAATTTAATGAATGGCAAGAGAACAAATGTTTCTTTAAATAATAATGATAAAACAAATACTAGTTTTTCCAACCTTGGGGTGGAAGTCATCAAATCAAAATCAGAGTTCAGAATAATGAATTAAGTTGAAATAAATCACAGATTAGTATCTTTAGCCATTTTTATTAGCAATATTTTGAGTTTGTCCAAATTTTTGTAGACAAGAACTGGATTCAACCCCCTAGGGAGCTTGTAATATCAACACATTTCTAAGAAATAGATACATATATACATATTTTATTTTTTTAAATTTATTTTACTTTTTGTACATAATGTTAATTGTACATTGACGGTACCAATAAATTAAAAGTTTGGGTTTTATAATTCAAGTTACAAAACGTATTCAATAGAAAATAATTAAAAAGGGTAAATATTTATAAAATATAAACAAATGTATTTGTGTATAAAAGATTTTAAATCAATACCATTACTCAATGGGAAAAAGAAAAAAAATTGAAAACAGGAAAGGAGGAGAGATTAAGGAAGAGAAAGAAGATGTTTCTTCAGACGTGATTTAAACAGAGATAATGTAGTAACATCTTTGATGGTGGATGGGAGATGATTTCGCAGTCGAGTCGCATAGACACTATATGAGTTAGAGAAAAAAGAGGAATTGTGAAGGGGTATTAAGAGAGCGCTTTGAGAAATAGAACGAAGAGGTAAACCATGAACTGATAAGCGTTAAAAATTTTCAAGTGTCGAATACAGATGTTCAAATATTGGCAGAATGGTGAATGTTACACAGTGTGCAAAGTTGCCACTTCAACTAGCCAATGACAGGTCATAAGCCTAGACTTCTATATTCCCGTCTCTAAAATGTTCTCCCTCTCTGTTGTAATATGTTAATATTTTTACTAACGTTTTGAACATGTTAGGATTTTAAAAAATACCTTAAATTTGTTTATGACGTTAAATGTAATGTCGGCAGTTATCGGAAGTTCTGTGTAGAGGCGAGTGCATCCTGTCACGATTGAAAATAAATATCCAAATACACCAGTCAGCCAGAAAAGGGCAGAAGACATGAATGTAGTTCTTAGTGGACCATCCCAATCGTTGACGTTTCCTTGTCTATAATGTGAAAACATGGATGAAAAATATTTTTTATATTTACCAAAACAAACAAGTCAACTGGTCAAATAAACACGGCTGCTGTCATCTCAGAATGTTTAAAAAATTCTTTATGGAAAAACTGAGACATGAACTCCAGGAATCGAATGCAGAACACATATCACAATTACAATAAACGCGCTCTGAAATGAAGTCATGTGAAATGAAGAAATGAGACAATTCGAGATCTTGGGATACTTTTTGATAACAAACTTAAATTCAACCATCACATTGACCACATTTCAAAGAAAGCGTCCAAAATCTGTGGATTTATTTTGCAAATATCTAAGCCATTCAAAAGCCCGAAAATTGCAATTACATTGGATAAATCAATTGTTCGTACTTTGCTTGAATTTAATTCTATAATATTGTCTCCTAATTATAATATTCATATAATGCGGATTGAATCGGTGCAACATTAATTTTTAAAATCGTAAATATTTAGAATCGGATCAAATACTTTCATAAACAACTATTATGATCGTCTTGAGTACTTTCATATAAAGTTTAGAATTCAGAAGGATTTTTGCTGGTTTGATATTCTTGCACAAATTAATATCTAACTTACTAACGCCGTAACTTGCGTACCAATCCTATCTTTGCTGTTGGAAATTATAAAACTAATATTGTATTATTTTCCTCTCTGCCGAGGATCCTCAGAACAGTGAACGAAATTTCACTAAACGGTACTGTCGATGTGTTCCTACAGCAAGGGCAGGCATTTAAGAAGCAAGTGGTGTTGTCTCTCCTAACTCGCGATGTCACGCTTGCCATTTCCGCCTAGATTATGCCATATAAATATACCTTTTATTAATTATACATTTTGTAAATTTAAGTAGATTTTAAGACGGTTTAGATTAAGTATTACTCATTAATGCCAATCTATTAGGGCTTACTTAAGCCTGTTAATTGGCTTATAAGACTCTCAGGAGCATATCTGGCAAGAGACTCCGAGACAGAATATGAAACTAAAAATTAGGGAAAACGGAGAAGATATTGGTATGCACATGTGAGAACAATGGATCCATCTAGACTCCATCACAAGTGCAAGGTTAGCGACCAGACCACCAAAGAGATGGATCGACAGCTGGTTCTTGAAAAACTGGCTACAAAGACTACAATAAGAAGAAGAAGAGAACGCGCCAAACTATTAATGTAATCTATATGGACAAACTCAAAATATTGATTAAATAAATGGTACAAAGAAGCAACACAAATTAAAAAATATTTTCAGGCATTGCCCAGCACAGATGAATCTCACCCACATCAAAAACAAAATTCAGCTCTTTAAAAGACAGTTGAAAAAAGTATCACAGGCGTGGGATGATTTTTATGCGCGCGCAGATCTTGGTTCAATTATTTGTTAAAAAATAAGACGTCTTCTAATTTACACGACACATTATTGATTGGGTCAAGCCTTGCACAAGATCTAATACCATTTAATGATATGAAATATTTTATATTCTTTTTGTTTTCTTTAGTGATTTCTCTTAGGTCCCTTGTCAGAAAAATAAATCTGTACATATATTAAAACATATATTATTTGTATTATATATATTAATATATTATATTACCACTGCTGAAATACCAAAAACCCCAACTACCCCGATTCACTTTAATTTCGTAGCGCGCAGCGCCGGTGGCCAAATTTTGATAAAAATAACAGGAATTATTTTAATATTTCGGTTCAGTTATTAATTACTTTCTGGTACAATACCTATTCTTTATAATAAGAAATATCCCAAATAAATCGAGATACATTTAATAAGTTATTTTATAAAGTTGATTTACTTACGGAATTAATACATTAAACATCAGATTTTTGTGAGATAGGCAGATTCCTTTTGGTAATCCTGTAGTTCCACTTGAACACACAATAAATGCTATTGTGGTCCAGGGGTCAAAATCAGTCACCCTAAAAAGCAATAATTTTTTATGTAATTTAAGTTATCAGTTGCCATAATGGATTATATTGTCTACAGACTAAAAGGAATCAGTATTCCTTATCTGCACCTAATTAGTTATGCATTCCATATGTACTCCAATCGCAGCGAATTTCGATAATTTTTTATTACATGTTCGTAGAATGATCAGTCGTACGCGTCATGTGACAGTCCAGGAACTATGAAATTTTGTAAAATGAAAACACCCTTTTAAACTTTTGTTTTTCACGTCAATCGAGGCCGAAAATTACTCGACAGTTATACGGAATTCGGTAGTTATTCCGAACTTGTGAGCAAAAATAGTTACAAAAATGCTTGCAAGCGAGAATTCAATCATTGCATACATCACATTTGTCTAAAATTATCTGTAGTTTTAAATTTGTGTAAGGTGTAAAAATTAATTTAATTTAAAAATCGAAATTTTACAGATGAACCCAATTTGTAGGCAACAATGAATAACTAAAACTCTATCTAATGAATTTGCATATTTAGATAGATAAAATAAAGATTTTGAAAATACTAATAAACAATACGGTTAACCATTTCCGATTGTCACCTTTTAATTGCAGCATTATTTATTTATTTGAGTTTTTCTTGTTTACATTTAAGTACATTTTTTATAACATATATCACCAAATTTTATTTTTCATTTTATTCAGAAAACATACAGTCATACGTAATAAGTATTAAAATCAACGATTTTTTAATATAAAAAAGACCAATTAATTTTTCATAAATTAGGCAAAAGATGTTAACATTAAATGTGACCAAATAATAATAAATAAGAAACAAAAATGAGAAAATAATAATTCGGTAGTCAGATGGCAGAAGGGACCATCTGTATTTCTTTCTGTGTTTTAGTTTTTAAAAGTTTAAATTATTATTTCAGTAAATACACATGGAAAAAAGGAAAAAAAAACAGCATTAGTTAGAATGGTATTTTATCATTGAAAAGTAACTTGAAAATATTTTACTTTGTGGATTAAAGTCATGAAATTAAGTCTTATTTCAGCTCTCCTGAACAGTTTTGAAAATTACAGATGGTTCCTTCTGCCATCTGACTACCGAATTATATTTTTATATATTTTTAAATCCCACATAGGCATGGCCTGTGCGTGGGTAATCTTATTCTTAGAGGTTGAGGTCAGTGCGTCTTCTGACGTTACTGCGTCCTGTGACCTGTGAGGATCTATTGTGACAGTTGAATCTGTGCGTGGGTATACTAAATTTAGAATATATTATGAAATCTGTGGTGTAAAAGTGAAATAGATATATAAAATAAAAATGAAAAGTTACATAGAGGTTCTTCATCATTTTAATACTTATGTAGATTTTAGTGGAAAAGAGAAGAATAAGAAATAGAAAATTAATAATAAATGCAGAGAAACAAATTAATTAAATTTAAGCCTCTACTTTATGGGATTAAAAAAATATATTATAAAGTGATATAATATGTTATAAAAAATGTGCTTAAATGCAAATAAATAAATAATGCTGCAATTAAAAGGCGTAAATCGGAAATCGTTAACTGTATTGTTTACTAGTATTTACAAATCTTTCTATTTCCTATCTTATAATGCAAACATATTAGGTTCAGTTATTCAATTGCTGCATACAAATTGGGTTCATGTGTCATATTTCGATTTTTAAATTAAATCAATTCGCCAATGTTTACTATTTACCTTACGCTCATTTAAAACTATAAATATTTTTAGAGAAATGTGATGTATGCAATGATTGAATTTCCGCTTGTAACTATTTTTACTCACAAGTATGGTACCGAACTACCGAATTACTAAATAGATACATAAAATAAAATGAAAAGTTATATGCAGGTTTTTTTTCTTAATAATTATGTAATAATTTTAAAATTAAGTTCAAATGTATACATAAAAAACAATACAATTATAGTAGATGAAGAAATATTACGAAAGCAAACAAAAAGTAAATCATCGACATTCATGTTTATGACGTAGTTTATAAATAAATTATTAAAAGAAGAGTGGCTTAAATTGACCCTTTAAAGTAGAGTTTAAAGTTTAGGGGCAAGGACATTTGCGTGCCTCTGTTCTATTGTTTTTTTTCATTTGTTTATTTTTTCATACATATATTATTCACATAGAAATATTATTACAAAAATACACTTTAGAAAAATACATCTTAAAATTATGCTATAACATGAATTGGAAAAAATGCATTAAAGAAAAGAAAAGAAAAGAAAAGAAAAGAAAGACCAAATTAACATTTGCTGAAATTACGAAAATATGATTTATTTGCACTGTGCATTTAATTTTTTTTTTTTTAAGAATGTGTCTATCTGCTCCTTCCATGCTTATCCAAGACCTCAAACCTACTTTAAACTGTACCAGTTATTTAATGTTTAATAAAATTACATGTACATTTAGTTAATTTAAATTTTAAAAATCGTTCGTTTCCTTTTACTTACTCAAAATCCTCTTCAGTTCCTGTGTTCTTTATTAAATCTGATATTGGGGTAAATTTATGTTTAGAGTCTCCAAAAACTATAATATCCATGTTCGTTCCCAACTCCTTCAAGACCTTGTCTATAACTGGAGCAACCGATAAATCACAAAATACTATTTTCGGTTGTCCCATAGTTATCATAGCCTTAAATTCACCTAAAAGCAATCAAAAAATAATCAATGCCATAAAATGAATACATACTGAAAGGCGTACAATAAGTTTATTTATATAAAATTTAAAAACAGTAATTAACAAAACAAAAATAACTCGTGTAATTTTTCTGATACTCGTTCTGTTTACGATGAAGTCCGATTTACTGCAAGTTTAAACAACCTACATTTAAGACAATTCATATTTAAAATCCACTCTTTTCGAATAAGGAATCGATTACAAAATAGTATTGATCAATAGCAAATGATTTATGTAGCATATTTTTATAATATGAGTGAATGAATTTGAAAAAATCTTAATAAAGTTAGAGGAAAATATTTTTTCTGGGTATCTCGAAAACCGTTTAATCATAAACCAAACTAGGTTATTAAAAAAATGCTCTTTTGTATTATATATATACATACACATGTAATATATTTTAAAATATGTTTTTTACTATGTCTTTTATTATGTTTTCTCTTTTTAGTATTTATTTTACTGGGTTTTTAAATAAGTTATTACTTACAGTATTTACTGCATTTATAACTATTTTTATAATACTTTTTTCTATGTTTTTTTACTATGTTTTTTTAACTATGTATTTTATTATGTTTTTCGCTATGTCCAATAACTTTCTTTATTTTTTAATGTATTGATTACTATTTCTTACACATATAATTTTGACTGGCTTAGAACTGGGTAAATAACCCTAGTCAAAGCAACTTTGTAAAAGTGTATAATGTTATGTATTTAATATGATAATTAATAAAATAAATAAATATTACCAGTGTACTTTGAAACATCCTGAAATTGTTATTTTGAAAAAGTTATCGTAAAATATCGCGAAAATCTATAATTATTGATTCGAGCTAAAAGGGGTTTCTTTAAAAGTTTACTGACGGGAAAAGGAAAAGAATTCGGAAAATTCTGATATTATCATCGAATTAATTTATTCTTGTAATTGTATTTTTAAATTATTTTCTATGCAGTGGAACAGTCGGCAATAGCCGACTGTTTCCTGCTTATATTGTTAAAACAATTTTAAACAAAATTGTATTTCAAGCAATTTTAACGTTTATAAAGTGCTTAAAGTACTGCTATGAGCAAAATGTTTGCCGCTTTAAAATGTTTTCGGGTGTGTGGAGGAAGGGGGTGTTTTTAATGTTGTTTTTTTTCGTTTTTATCGCTTTTAAATTTATACACTCCCATTAATTATTTATTCATGAATACTAATATTATAAATGCGAAAGTGTGTGTTTCCTTCGCGTCGCAACGGAGTTACCGATCGAATTGGTTTTTCACATAGAGACAGCCGGATATCTGAGAAGTGTCGTAGGCTACTTTTCATCCGTAAAAAAATAACACTATTTGGGAAAGGTATTAGTGGAAAAATGAATAAACATTATAACAAAATAACGATGCTAAGTCGCCATAGACCAACCGTCTGCGTCGCAACGATCGCGTCGTATTTTTATATAATGATAGTTGGAGAACTGAGAATCGATACATGCTACTTTTTATCCATAAAAATATATCATTTTATCGGAAGAATTCTTATTGTTAGCAATTTTTTTTTTTTATATTTTTTTTTCTTTCAGTACAAAAACTAAGTACTTATTGCTAAAGGCAAGATCGTTCAGCCAATAGAATAAACTCATTTCTTTCCAACACCACGCGAATGAAGCCGCAAGTAAAGGCTAGTGGGTAAATAAAGAAAACTACATACCGTGGACCATAGTGGCAGGTAATGGCAAAATGGCAACCCCGAGGGACAGGCAAGCCACCACAGGTATGGCTGTATCGTCACTATTAACCCCGCAGATTATTGCCACGTCACCTGCGGCCATCTTGCGAAGTGTCATTTCCTGGGCCAGCCGTATACTGCGGAGTCTAACAGATCCGTGTGTCTCAGTACGACCCGTAACTATATTTTTCTGAAAAAAAAAAACACAATTAATATTACATAATTTATTATATAAATAACTCGTTAGTTGGTGAAACCCAGTCATACAAATGAACACACTTTCGTACATAAATATTGATATCAATTTATACCATCTCAGTATATACCGATGAAGATAGCCGTTCATAATCACGGCCCTAGGCCCCGATTACAATGGAAAGTTAACAGACTTATCTTCGACTGTCTATAAAATAAAGATCTATATCTGTGTACGAAAATGAATATATTTGCAAGAACATTTAAAGTATCTTCATCGGTAACCTATAATTGAACATGTTTAAAAAAATAAAATGGATACATTTTTTGCTTTTCATACAGAAAACTTGATTTTGCTTTGTAGATAATATTGAAGAAAAATGTTAAATTCCCATTCTAATCGGGGCCCCGTTATCAATTTTCGTTCAGTTCATATATTTGAAAACCGACTGTACAAAGACAATTCATAATGTTATTTATTTCGTATAAATATATTTTTTTTTACATATATAAATATTCTTTAAAGCTACTTGTATCTAATAATATATAACAATAAAGTAAAACCGTATACCTGAAATATCTTATCGCTGTGTTTCTTCATATTTTTCAAAGAACTTCTCGTCAAATGGAAATCCATAGATTCTGTTATCTTCTTAAAAGATGCGTACTTTGCATCTCGATCCTCTTTTGATGGTTCCATGGCTGCGAATCTGTGACAGAAATTTAATTGAAGTGGAAAAAATAAACGATAGACAGTGGTAAATAGTCATGAAACTAATTTTGAAAAAGACTGGACGTTGTCAATAACACTAGGCTTATTAATTAACACTTAAGTTGTACCTATTCTTATAATAGAGTTATAAAAGATATTAGATTAAAATATAAAATATTAACTTTAAGTCTCCGACTGGAACTAAGACATAATATCTCTTTCTAAAATTAATTTATCAAATATTTTTGTGTACCGTTTATTATATTATTATCTTATATATACTTGCTGCAAACTAATTTTTATTATTTGTTTTTAACGTCAATTTGTTAATGGCATTTTTTTTTTGTTTAAATTCTGTACAAGTTATTTACAATTTGCCTTTTAATTCTTACGTTTTCCTTACATCCATATTTTTGTTTTTTTCTTTTTTATTGTCAAAGTTTCCCTTTTAATGTTGCATTGCAGCATGCTTTTTTGTTTCTACATGTAAACAAGAAAAAAGTATTGTTACTTTTTAAAATTATTACTTACTATATTTGTACTTACGTGTATATTTTTTTGTAAACGTCCCTTGGGCGTATTGTAAAATTAAATAAATAAATAAAATAAAAAAGAAATAAATAATACATACTGCATAGGTACCAGGAAAAAATCATTAAAAGTTTAAATGAATAAATATAAATTTACTTCATCATACTGTTGCTACCCAAGCTAATGGTGCGTGGAGCACTTTAACAGACTATTTGTTACAAAAAGCTAAGATAATTAGTGTTCCCGAAAATATTATTGTGTTAAAGTAGGGCAATTTTCGCCATATAATAGGACCTCAAGGTAAAAACCCATCTTATCAATAAATCCTTAATGTCAACCCAGCCGAGAATCGAATCTCGAAACCCTATCATGGGAGAAATCTTATCACTACTCCACGAGGCAAACACAACAGTATGAGTTAGAACGATTGCAGAATATTTGTATTCGTTATATCTTTGATCTTCACAAATTTGACCACATAACCGAGTATCTCACGCAACTACACTGGCTCAGTATCAGGCATGGAAGAAACATTCACATACTATCACTTCTTCACAATATTTTCAATGTTGCTGGACTGGCACCTGAAGCGTAAGCCTGATCGCCTTAACCTTTATCTTACAGACGATCGAAATACGCTGCATTTGCTTTACAAATACAGTGCCCTTTGCACCACTGGGTGCGGCAAGAGGAATGGTAATGATAAATTATAATAAAATAATGCATATTTTCATATTTATTTATTTGACACTATAAAGTGTACATATACATATACATATAAGGGCGGGCATATTGCCTTAAGGCAATTTTTTCCTGCCTACCCAAACCGTTCAGTTTGAGAAAATTATAAATTTATCTACATATTGAATCTTACAATTTAATACAAAAATTAAAAACAAAGATTAACAAAATAAAAATACATAAAAAAAATTAACACTATACTATGAAAAGAAGAGAGGGGGTGGGAAGGAAAGAAGAAGGATAAAGAAACAATTTAAATATTTAGATAGTGACATTTCAATCTTGACTTAAATGTAAATAAAGAAGGGGCGTCTCTAACATTAGTGGGTAGATTATTCCACAATCGAGCGGCTACTACTGTGAAAGAGGAGGCAAGAAAATTAGACCGATGACAGGGTATTAAAAGGGTTCTCTCGTTACTAGAACGAAGAGATAGTCCGTGTTGTGAAAGAGGTTGGATGAGCTCTCTCAGATAAACAGGCAAAGTGGGATTATTTAAAATATTGTGAAGAAGTGATAGTATGTGAATGTTTCTTCTATGCCTGATACTGAGCCAGTGTAGTTGCGTGCGATACTCGGTTATGTGGTCAAATTTGCGAAGATCAAAGATATAACGAATACAAATATTCTGCAATCGTATACATAAGAGGTAAAACAAAGTATTGAAAAATAAAGGATAATTACATAGAAATGAAGTACAGATAACAGTAAAAATAGTAAACAAAAAATCCCACGAAGGCATGGCCTGTTCGTGGGTATACAAGAAATGTTTATGAATTTTTGCTCCTATAACAAATAGACAGTTTTAATATTTTTGTGTAACATAAAGAGAAAAGAAAATGTTCTGTAAAAGATTATATGGTGTTTTTTTATAGTAATTAAGAAAGGAAATAAATAATATAAAAAAATCATAAAAATAATAAGGGCAACAAAATATATCATAGAAAAAAAAAGTTCATATCTTTAGTTTGAATCCAGAATAATGGGTGTTTTTTAAAAGAATGAAAATTTTTAAAGTTTGAGATCAATGAAATATTATCAGTAAAAAAGGAATGAAATATTTTTGGGCCTATAAAATATGCATGTGTCTGTGCTAGCCTCGTTTTACAATGTGGTATTTCTAACACATGATTCCTTCTTTGACTTGATCTATTGGAATTAGTTGTAAATAAATTTGGTTCTTAAATGTATATTTTAAGCATGGAAAACAATATATTTGTCGTACACCTAAAAGTTTAGCTTCTTGAAACAATTGGAAAGAGGGAAAAGTGTGATTTTTGTGAAGCATTATTTTTAATACAAATTTTTAAACAGCTTCTAATTGTTTAATATGGTTGTTTAACTTCCCCCCATCCAAATATTCCATAGGAAAGCGATAACTGTACAAGTGCATAATATACCATTTTAATAGTATTTAGCTGGGCGTAAATACTTGGCCGTTTAAACACATAGGTTAAATATCTCAGTTTATTAACAATTATTTCAAGATGATTGGTCCATTTCAGTCGATGATTACTCTCAGTTATTTTATGCACCTTTCAGACTTCATTTTTTTGCAGTTATTACATATGTCAAGATAACAATATTTATAATGAAACATTATATTAAGGGAAGAAGAAGGGGAAGATTATTTTGAGTTATAAAATGGAATAAACAGTGTTTTATTACAATTTAGCGAGAGAAGATTTCGATCTAACCACTCCTTGATAACAGTTATACATATATTGGCTTTTTTGAAAGTATCATCCCAGGTATCACTTTGTACAATTATTGCAGTGTTATCTGCATAAGAAACTAATTTACCAGGGACAGCTATATAACAGATCATAAATATACAGAGTGTTCTTTAAACCCCGTCACATCCGAAACCACGATGATCAGTATGATCAAGAAGACATATTGGAACTTTAAAATTAATTTATAGAACGAATAAAGTTTTTTTTTTTAATATTAAAAAAAAACACATGATTGCTTACTTCAGCAGGGGAGAAACGAGGAGGGGGGAGGAGGGAGTCTGATACTGCGCCGCGCTCCCCTCACTTCTCCCCTGCAGAAGTAAGCAACGATTTGTTTTTTTAATATTTTTTTTTTTAAATTTTCTTTTTTTTTAAATATGCCAATCTGTCTTCTTGCCCATACTGATCATCGTGGTTTCAGATGTGACAGGGTTTAAAGAACACCCTGGATATAAAAAAACAAAGGGCCAAGAATCGTTCGTTGTGGGACTCCGTGTATAAGTCTTAGTATAACTAACATTAATTCCGATCCTGGTACATTGCAGTCTATTTGCTAAGTAACTATCAAAAAACAACAAGAACTCATTTTTTATACCAATTTTACGTAATTTGCTTTTTAAAATTCTATGATTTACTGAATCAAATGCTTTTTTAAGATCTAAATTATTTTTTTTTAATTTTTATAATTGGATTGTAACATGTAACAGTAAAAATAATTAGTAATTTTATTTTTTATTGTAACATGTACTCAAAATTTTTGCTTTTTTTGCTTTTTATCAAATCTTCCAAGAGCAACTCTTGTTTTTATGCCCCAGTGTCCAGAATGTGGTTGCACAACTTTTGGATTGGATCTTACCGCTTTTCGTAGATTGGGATGGAGGAAGATTGAATTTAGCTCGAAGTCTTGTACGAGTACGTTGATCGTGTTCTTAAAAATATTTCCCTTGTTTGTCGTTGCTATATGGTTTTATGTTCTTTTTGTTACGATTTTTGTATATTGTACAAGTATTGTAATTGGCTTAGGCCGTATATTAAATAAATAAATCCATAATAATAAACGTGTAATATTCTATAGAAATGAACGATAGGAATTTCATAACAAGCGCCCATGCAATCATAAAAACAAAATAATTTTTATTGCATATTTTTAAGGCGTACATATGAATTAAATAAACTATTAAAACATACCTGTTAATAATCCAAGGAAATTTGTTGATTTTTTATCAGCGTAAGTGGTAAACAAGCTGGCAGAAAAACCGGTTTTAATAAAAAACAAAAATTTAACGTGCGGCTCGGCGCGTCAACACGTCCACAGTCGCCGGCGTTGGACAAATAACTGAAACTGATTGTTGTTGAACGAATTATTAAATGATGGCTCAATGTACAGAGAAAATGAGAATAAATAAACTATGTGGGTACCTACGTGAACAAAACAGAGCGGGATTAGTATGTTCGTATGTTGTGCACAAGGTCTAGCTGATAACAAAATAACCAGAGGTGAACTACGTGGGTGCGAATCCTGGCCTCTTACTAGAACCCAAAACACCAAAATTCTGAGGAGAGCATTTGGTGTAAGGTGATTCGATTTCCTGACTAATATTGAAGTCCAAGAACGGAACGGAATCTGGAATAAGTTTTTTTTCTGTATCTCCTCATAAATATGTTGAATATAATATATTAATTATTATATGTTTACCAAAACATAATGCGGCTCTGGAACAAACTCCGTGGCATATTTATATTTAGTATAGAGGTATTATCATGTTTGTATCGTGCTTTAGCGTCGCGTTAATTTTTTTATTGCCCCCGTTGTTCAATTTTACTTTTTTTTAAATAATTATTTATCTTAGATGCTTTTTTTTTAATCATTGTAATGACGTTGTTATCCGTTATTTTCTAATTTTATATTTCACCGCATTATTTCAATTGTTAATAAAAAAAACAATATCGTTAAAGAAGCAGTAACGACCGAAAAATAATATATGTCATGAATATGATGCTATCCGTACAGTGTTTTATTTTCAGATGGTTAAAAAAAATTTTGAATTTCTGATTTTGAAAAACAAATTAATTTTTATATACCTGAGAGACTATTTTCAGTTTTAAGTAGAAATTCGAATATTTGTTTTGTTTTCTTAAACTTAAATAAAAAAATGTCTTTGTCCGGGAGGATTAAATACACTTCTGTGTGTGAAATAGAACCAGTACCCTAGACAAGTGTTTTCAATTTGAAGGCTCCTCTCCGGTAAAAGTTCTGAATAAGAAAATCAAGTGGACATTAATCCTCTTCTTTGTGCAGTGGTTAACAGGTTCGCCTACCATTCTTGAGGTCTTGGGTTGGACTCCTGGCAGGGCGGAAGTGAAATATTTATTTAAATGTTGTAATATATATACAATACGTCGTTATTCCCGGACTGGCATCCAAAGTGTAGCACTGATACTTCGTGTAACGGATGATCGAGATACGCTGCATTTAGTTTACAGATGCAGTCCCCTATGCACCAGTGGATGCGAAAAGAGGAATGATGATGACGATATATTAATTAGATGAATTATTGTAACATGTATGTATGTTATGCACCATCAAAATGTTTGTACGAGGGTTGTGTAAAAAATAAGGTTCTCAATTTTTTTTCAGGTTTACGGCATTTTTTATTTGAACTGAAAAATACATCATTGGAAAGCTTAATTTATTATCTATTTTTCTACATAATCATCAGATTTTTCAACGCATTTTTGTTGACGACTAATCCACTTTTGGAATCCAGCTTCAAAGAAGTCCGCCGCCAGTCCGTGGAGGACAATTTATTATTTTAGAATGTTTTTGAGTAAGTTTTCAGATTTTTCTCTACCTAAATCCAGAACCATTTTTTTACAAATTTATTTAATTGAATTCGGGTCATGGTTTTCTAATGTTCGGATAACAAATTGAAAATTTTGGGGCCCAGAAACCTGAAATTTTCTAAGCAAGCCAATTTAAAACAAATCAAAACGAAATATATTTTCAGGCATCCACCATACGGAGTAAAGATGGGCGTTTCGGTTATTTAAAAGAAGTAACAGTAACAATTACCGTCTCACAAATCAAACTACATGGTGAAACGGTTTTAAATAAGTTCCATGAAGCAGTTTAATTTGTGAATTAATAATATCCTGACAAAGTTTTTCTGTACAGTAATACTCGTAGTTTAAGGAAAATGCACATTTAAAATAACGGTTTCATTTTTTTTACCACGTCTAATACAGAGGTCAACATTAATATGGTATAATCTTTATTAGTTACGAACTGAACCTGGCAATGCTTTGCTATTGCTAGATTTGAGTACATACTCGTACATACAATATATTTCATGAAAAAAATCAAAAGTTTAATATCAATTATTGTATTTAGTTCAAATTAAATATGTACATACACATTATTATTTTTGTGTTTTAAAATTAATTCGTATTTCAATACTGAATTTAAGTAGGTACCTGAATACTTGTTGATGTTTGAATTCCAAAACATAAAATAATTTAATTTCAAATATAGAATTGTTTTTGCAAATGTCAAACTCTTCTCTTTTCACCAACAGGGGGGCACCTTATTTTGGAATGCGATTTTCAAAAACGTCTTGAATGTCAGTTAATATTATTTTAGTATTACCAAAAATCCAGTAAAATAAATAATTGTGAAGAAATTTAAGGAAATAATTTGATTGGGATCAATAAAAAACGAAAGTTGTTTGTAAACATTTAAAAACTAACTTTTTAACACAAAAAAATAAAATCCTTCCATTTTTTTTAAATGCATTCTAGGTTAATACCCTCCGGGCGAACAATGAAAAAATTTTTTCGCTCCCAACTTCTAGAAGTTAATAAACTAGTTAGTAAATTACTCATGGCAAAAATCTACATTTTGCTAAAAACCGCACGCAAATCGGTCCAGTAGTTAATTAGCATAGCAAGGATACACATACGAACATAATTTTTATGTATACAGGTAGATGATATTCGCCTGGTAAGTATTTATATCTGTATTTTATTTGCTTAGTCATGGTGAAAATGAGAATTTTTATTTAATCTATGGCTTATTAATTTTGTTTATCGTATAAAAATAAAATTATATAACATCAATGAAAATAAACGTTAATGTGGTAACAATTTAAATCTTATACTATTATCAATTAAAAAGTTACTTATTGAGTACCGGAATAGAACACGTGGTTTTTTTTTAATAAACTCTAAAGGTCTATAAAAATTGCAACATCATGGTGACATCTTGTAGTCGTTCGTCTGGCGTTGTAATACGTATTCAGTATGTACGATATTCGTAAATAATATTTTTTGACCAATGTTTTGATAATTTATCAGATAAATAACATTCCAACGTATGTAATATATTACATACTCTGTCATCTGTAGACATTATGTAGATTTAAAAAAAATTGCACCACAACAGGCCAGGAGACCCAATTACAATGGTGAATTACATCACGAACATCGAATGTTAAGGATCTGGGCGTTAGATTTGTAAGCACTCTGACATTTCATGAGCACATAGAGACAATCAGTGGTAATGCATTGAAGATGTTAGGATTTGTTCTGCGTACTGCCAGGGTTTTCGAAAATACCCGCGTACTGAGAACTCTTTACAACTCCTTGGTGCGAAGTAGACTCGAGAGTGGCTCGATGATTTGGGGGCCACATGAACTGAAGTACTCTCTTATGATAGAGAAAATCCAAAAGAAGTTTCTGAGATATCTCTACATGAGAGAGTGCGGGTATTATCCTTGGCTCTGCCCGACCGAGTTTCTCCAGAGTATGCTTGGCTACAACAGTTTAGAGACTAGAAGGAATGTGTATTTGACTACACATTTTTATCGATTGTTGCGCGGTATGATCGATAATTCTGAAATTATGATGAGCATTGGTTTGTATGTTCCTGATAATTACCTAAGACAGCGTCAGCATAGATTGTTTCATATTCCGATATTCAGGACAAACCTGCCTATGGTTACGCCTGTTGGAAGGGCTACCGCTATGCTGAACAACATCGCTCTGGATATTGATCTGTTCCATGTATCCGAAGGGGTTTTCCGGAGCAGGATTCTTCGACTACTTTGACATGAGTCTCTTTCGTGTATTTTTTTTTCTTTTTTATAATATATACGTATTGAATATATTTTTGTAATGTTTATGTTATATTTAAAATAAATAAATCGAATTGAATTGAATCACAGAACAACCAGGCTTGTGAAAATTCACATTTAATTTTAATGTTCTCACTAGAAATCGAACCCGGAACCTTCCGTGTGTGAGTCAAGCGTCTTAACCACTACACCGCGGAGGCCTCCTAATATGTAACTTAATGTTGTTTTGAACACACTTTTTACATCTTAAATTAATGAACTGTTTACTTATTCACCCATGAGGTTTTATTTAATAACCTGTTGATTGTCTTCTTCATTTTTTATTATTGACTTATTAAGGTAAACCTATAAAAACTACGGTGATTTGTTTTCTTAATTTTACAGCCAAATAAAATATTATTTTTTTTGATTATATAAAAAAAATAAACAAGTTCAAACGTCCTTCCGACAGAAATAAATAAATTCAATTACTTTTATGTAATTTTGAATTCTTTATCTCTACTGTTTTTGTATAAATAAATTTGTTTTATAATATATATACCAGTCTCGAAAATGTCGTGGAAGCGATATAACCAGTCACTGGTTATTCAAAATTGGTTGATTTGAGTATTATTTGTGAGGTTATCTATTTTATACAATATACTTGTGCATATTATAGCAGGGTACGTATTCTGATGGGAAGTTTAAATGTATATTCAATTTTATCGACAAAGTAAAATTAAGTTTTCTGAATGAAAAATAGAAAATGTTTACAATTTTTCTTTTTGTATAGTAAAATCGTGATTATATAAAAATGTGAATTGACATATTATATTTTAATAAACCACTTGAACTTATGAAAGCAGATGAATAATTGTCTTTCTCTAAACTATATTTTTTGACTTAGGCACCTTTGAAAAATCACGTTTCAATTTTTTAAGCAAAAATGTTCAATAAATAAGACAACTTTGTTTTTAACCACATAAAAAAAACAAAAAATGTTTATTCATGTCAAAACTTGTTGCAGCAGAGAGGGAAAACCGTTTTGAGGGGGGAATATGAAAGACTAGGAATTTGCCGGACTTATAACCTGTAATTGGCTGGTTTAAGTAGCCACTTTACACACTGTGAGACATTCATCACTTAAGCCAACTAATGAAAGGTCATAAACTCTGTCAATGCCTAGACTTCCATATGCCCCTTTCAAAAACGCTTTCCTTTGTTGAAATAATTTCCAATCTTAACCCTGGATTACAGCCTTGTCTACAAATAATTAACATGCTCAAAATATTGTTGAAAAAATATAAAACCAAAAATATTTTTTAGATAATTAAAATTTGAGTTTCATAGTGAAATTAAATAATTTATGAAAAACTTTTTGTACCTGTTTTGTTTTTGTAGAATTTATCTTCAACTATATACTTCTCAGTACTATACGTATACTACTTCTCAGTATATAGTTGAAGATAAATTCACTCCAGCGATTACAAATATATATAACCGACCCCCCACCTTCAAGTTTCGGGTAGGTACATCGATATGAAACAAGGGGAAGCGTACGTCACGGTACGCATATCTACGCTCTAAAATGTCTTTTTTTCCCCATGAGTTTACACTTTGCTTCATATCGGACCTCACTGATGATTAAACGTCAAATTCAACACATACTCGTATATGATGTTGAGTCCAAATAAAATCACAATAAAAATAACGTCCTTTGGAGCCTATTCACAATTTTGACAAGTCACCGTGACAGTTAATATCTGTGTATTATTTTTACGTTATCTTTTAAACTCGTGTGAATTCAAAAAAATATTTAACTCTCTCAAATCAAAATTAAATCTGGCAGTTGTAAAAATGGAAATGAAAATTATTTGAAAATTTGTTGTCTTTTTTTTTCCTTTATAGTTCAGGAGGTATTGCTAGTTTGAACATGTATTAACTTTCCAAGAGAGTTTTTTTATTAGTATGGAAAATAAATCCCAGTTGCAAATACATACCCAAATACACAAATGTTAACACTTAGGGTACCGGCCGAATACACATAGAATTTACCCTGTGCCCGGCCCATTTTTATGGAATTCAAAGCTTTATGAAGGTTTTCTTAAAGTGTCATAATTATGAAAATACTGGGTTGAATTAATTGAAACGTCTCATATTTATTTAAAACAGTTTAATAAGTCATTTTTGCATGATAGTTTGCCAACATTGGCCTTTATGGAGAGCCACATTGCAATGTTCCCGCATATACAGGGTCTCACTCCTTTTTTGTGCTTTGCATCCCGTAGTTTTGTAAACACGTGATTATAATAACCACGCGTTGTGTCCCGGTCCCGTGTTTTCACGTGGTTTACCAGCACCAAAAATATACTAAAAAAAGTCACTAGATGTCAATAAAATGCTCTTTTTAACCGCTGGTAAACCACGTGAAAACACGGAACCGGGACACAACGCGTGGTTATATAATCACGTGTTTACACGGCTCCGGGATACGAAGTGTTTTAAATACAAAAATATCAATTATATTTATTACAATATTTGAGTTTGTTTGGACAACATTTGGATGTTCGTAGACAAAAGACTGGATTTCACCCCCTCGGGAGTCATTGAGATTAACAAATAACAACAGGGATGGAGAATACCTTAAATAAGGGAAAACGGAAGTCTAAGCATTTACAGGGCTTATGACCTGTCATTGGCTGGTTTAAGTGGCCACTTTACACACTGTGTAACATTCACCATTTCGCCTAGGTTTGAACATCCATATTTCTTCAATTCTTCCATTTGTTGATTTTAGTGAAGTTAAAGAGCTGAAACCTTTATTGTTGTGAAGAGATTCATCTGACTGAATTATTTCACACACTAGGCAACGCCTGAAAACAATTTTTCAATTTTTAAATTTCTTTTTGGAAGAGTTGGTTTTTTTACAATATTTGAGTTTGTCCAAATGTTCGTAGACAAAAGACTGGATTTCACCCCCTCGGGTGTCATTAAGATTAACAAATAACAACAGGGATGGAGAATATACGGAAGTCTAGGCAGGTCTGGGTTTTTAGGTTGGCATTTTTTTTCTTAAAAGCCTATTGAAAATATGAGAGAAAAATATGTTAATTTTTAATTCGAAATAAATTCCGACATAACTGTCAGTTTTATAAAACGAACGCCTAGATGAAAAAAAAAAAAATTTTATGTATTTTTTTTATTTGAAGCCTTCAAAATTGAATGTCAAGTTGACGAAATAGAGCATTTTCGACACCTCTTTCTGTTCGCGTTCAATTAAGGCAATAAAGGTTAATACATTATTTACTAATCTATTATTAAATAATGAAGCAGAATATTGCGGCCGGTATTTAATAAGACAGCGTTTCTCGAAAACCGCCATGAAATGCTCATTATAACTTTTACCCTAAGTATTTGATTTTAAAATATTTTTAATACAAAATTTTGCGACATCAAAAAAACTTTTTTTAACAATCTCTAATGAAACGTTTATCAGTATGTTATGAATTTATCTTAAATGTTTATGTAATTTTTATTTTGTTTATCGTAAATAAATTTCGAATACTATATTATAAAAATCCCTCTCCTCTACTCCACCAATCTATTTTCTCATCCTCAGCCTTCTTATAGTGGTCTTCGTCATATATAATGTTTTATATTTTATCTTTATTCTGTAACATGGTATATCACTACATTTGTGAATGTTTTTAACTGGGTGTATGTACTATTTTTGATATTGTGTTATTTATATAACATCTGTTGTTTTTCCTAATAATGCCTACAAGTCGGGTTGTCGTCCCCTTTTCCGCTTTAGTGTCTTAGATTTGGTATCAGCTATACAGTAACTTAATTCCTATTTTTATCTTAACACATCTACGTACAGTCGTATATTAATAAAATCAATAAAAAATCATAGAAATGTTTTAACTATTTATTGTTTTAGAATATTTTAACATATTTTTCTTAAAATTAATTAACAAAACAGTTTACACTAAACGTCTATCGAATAATTTTCTTATTTCACGATTTTTTTACGAAAAATAATTGTAAAATAATTAAGATTATAATACCCTTTTTCACATTAAATCATTCATTGAAAATATTTTGACTATTCAAGTTAAAATACCAATAAATTTTAAATTACAAATTAAAAAAAAAACAGTAAATTAATAAAAATAACTAAATAAAAATATCCATTAATATTGTAGTAAAATAGACAAGTTACAAATACGTAGAAGGCGGCAGTTCAATTCGTGGGTAATTACCTTTCTGCCTCCATTCACTGGATTTTTAGGAGAAAAAATGCCACCGCATGTGATGAAAAAAATAACGAAAATTAATAACACCAACTAAAACATTAATTATGCCTCATAAAAATCCACAAAATACTTTAAAAAACACAACCTATTTTTAGAAACAAGGAATTTATTTATTTATTTATTCATTTAAAATTACAAAATTAAATATTTATGAACTTATTAAGGCTTTTTAGGCTATGCCCGTGTCAAGCCACAATAAATAACAATAAAAATAAAAATAAAAATTAAAATATTATAACTATTAATCATACAGGTGGGTAAATAAGAAATACTTCTTATATATTCCACGTAGAATATCTATAATGGATCAAACGATGTTTTTGGAAAAATCAAATACATTTTTGATCAAATAAATAAAATCAACACTATTCAGTATTAAATAAATATCAGCGAATATTGGAGTTATTCTGGGACGGCAGTCGTTTTCCAGGAATTGACAACTTTCCTGTCAACTTTTCCAGAGTGAGTTACTGGAAGTTTATCCACGAACACAACACCACCACGTAAGTTCTTGTTTTGGGATAGATTTTCTGTAAAAAATGATTAATTAATTAATGCAACTATTATTTATGATTAATTACAAGGAAATGGTGCGATGGCTTGTTTATTTTTATTTCAAAAATTTTAGCATACCTTTGACGATATTTTTAATCATATCCGCAGTAACAACGCAGCCTGGAATTTTTTCAACAAAAGCCATGGCAAGATCTCCTTCCTCTGGGTGTGGCCTGCCAACAACACAGCACGACTGTACACCGTTCACCTTGCTGATTTCATGTTCTAACTCTGCGGGAGCAATCTGAAATAAACCGCAAAAATAAAGGTTTCAGCTCTTTAACTTCACAAACGTCAACAAATGAAAGAATTGAAGGAATAAAGATGTTCAGATATGGGCAGAATGTTGAATGTTGCACAGTGCGTAAAATGGCCACTTGAACCAGCCAATGACAGGTCATAAGCCCTGTAGATGCCAAGACTTTTATATTACCTTCTCTGAAATGTTCTTCATCTCTGCCGTTATATGTTACTACTAACGCAAAAAAAAGAACTTAGCAAAAAAAAGTTTTTTGTACTGGACTTTATTTGATAGACCTCTGTTAATTTAAAAATTTAAAAAATATATAAATTTCCCTATTATACAACTTCCAGTGTCTCGATCATGATGGAAATATAAAGACGTCATTCCTTCACCTTGACGGTATAGTTGAAGATGAATTCCATCTAGCGATTATAAAGATATACTACCGACCCCTCACCTTCAAGTTTTGGGTAGGTACATCGATATAAAACAAGGGGAAGCGTATCTACGCTCTAAAATTACATAGTTTCAGTATGACGTCAAAGTTGAAGATAAAAGTCTCCCGACCGCTTATAAAGGTACACTACCGATACCCCCACCATCAAGTTTTGATGTAAGTACATCGGTTTATACCGACGAGTCTACAACCCCTCGATACGTTTATCTACGCATTAAAAGTGTCAAAAATTTTGTTCCACCGAGCAATTTTTCCTTTAATTATGATTTATTACAATTTTTAATCGTTTTGAGGTTGGCTTTTTTTTTCTTAAAAGCCTATTAAAAATATGGAGAGAAGTAAGTAAATTTTGAAGTCGAATTGAATTCCGACATAACTATCACTTTAATAAAACGAACGCTTAGATGTGAAAATAATATCGCTAGATTCTGTCCATTAAGAAATAAGAGTATTTAGGCGTTAGAAAGTTACCACTCCAAAAAAATAATATGGTGATTAATTTTTTTTTTCTTTTTTACTATCTTTCCGAGTGTATGTATCGAAACGTTAAAGGAACCGGCTTTGTAGTCGATCGGTAAATACAAACAGACGATCGTTAAGCGTACTTTGTAGGTTATTTCCAAAAGTCATACACAATTCACGTTCAAGAGAGCATTTTTTGCTTAATTTGGGATTTATTGGAGTTTTAAATCACTTTGAAGTGAGCAATTTTTATTACAGAAGCCTATTTAAACTATAAATGAGAACTATTTTAAATGTTAATGACGTAAGGAACGCGGACTAATTGTTTGCGGTCATTCCATTGGCTTGTTTCGATCATATGATGTTGATATGACAAGTAGGTAGAACATACCGAGGTAAGATACATCGAGAATATATCGAGACGGTATACTTAACTATATCGAGACGGTATAGTTAAGTATACCGTCTCGATATATACAGATGAAGATAGCGTTCATAATCGAGGCACAGAACGTGCGACTAACTAGGAAGGCAAAACCCGTATGAAGGCGGAAGCAGCACCTTATTCACATATACGTAAGCCCACATTACTACGTTAGAGCCTATAGTGCAGAGACACCAAAATCTTTATTCCCCTACTCGCACGTGGTGGTGGATAGGGCACTGCATTAGTGTAAATCACGTTTTTTTTTTTTTAATTTTTAATATGTTATAATTACATGGTGATTGCGCCACTTGAAGATTTCCTTTAACCGATCGACAATAAAGAAGAACTTCTCATCGTCGTAGTACATCAAGTCTCCAGTCCTGAACCAACCGTCACCACCAAAACTGTTAGCTGTGTCGGCCGGGTTATTGTAGTAGCCCTGAACAAAAAAAATCATTATAAAAGCAGCGTTCTGGTCATCCACTCTTCAGGTGACATTTTAGAAACAATAAAATATTGCTGTAAACATTATTTAAAATCAATAGTTCATGTCCACCGTGCCAGGAATTGAACCCAGGACCTCAAGAATGATAGGCAAATGAGCCAAACATTTCACAACGAGGTGGACTTGCCAGCACTCTTTTTTTTTCCTTTTCTGAAACCCTAAGGGCTCGCCCATAGTGCGGGCCTTACGCGGTAGCGACAGCGGGCGCGATAATTTCAAACATACGAAAGCGTATGAAAAACGCCACACATGGCCATTATACGAGGCCTGTGGCGGGCGCGACAAATTGATGTTCGAGGCCTAAGGCCTTTTAACCAAAACTTGATAACATTGGCCTAAGAGATTTACAAATTATAATGATCATATAAACAACAAGAAAAGAAAACACAAAATGTTAAAAGATGTACACATACATAAAAATAATGTAAATATACAAAATAATATAAAATTAATGGTACCAATTCGTAATAATTAAAACAAACCAGAAGAGTTAATTAAATCTTTTTTCAAATAAAGAATGAACAATTATTTTTTTTTGTATTTTCAATAGATTCTAAAACAATGTAGATAAGACGGGTTTTATTTGTAACTATTAAGGCTATCAACAATATTTTGAGTGTGTCCAAATTTTTGTAGACAAGGAGTGAATTCAACCCACTATGAAAACTCGTAAACCCAAACAACAGTTTGTTAAAATAATTCCAATTTTGATTTTATGAATGTCGTACACGACGGTTTATGATATACTCATAAACGCAAAAGTTTACGTCCGATATCCATGTGTGTCGGCTCGTACGACGCAGCTTGAAATTCTAAAAAAAGTAGTATGTACGAATGTAACACAATTTTGGCTATATTTGTGTATCAGTTCTTTAGCCGATATAAATTAATATAATAATCATTTCATCACATGAAATAATGATATTTATCTTGTTTTGCATAGTTACTAGATTATATAGGAAACTTCCATTTAAACTCTTCTCTCCCTCACTCAAAGCTTATCATCTTACCTTCCTTTCTTTTGTTTTCTCATTCCGTGCGATGCTTAGAGCGAAAAATATTAACAGACGACAATTATCCAAATTTAGAGTTGATACCACCATAATAAGGCTTAAATTCCTGTGCAAGTATAAGTGACAGACGCAATCAATTAATCCGGAAAAAACAATTATATGGATTCTGTTTTTGGTTTACCTTAAATAAAGTGTAGTCAGATTTCACCCATAATTCTCCGGTTTCATTAGGACCCATTTCTTTTAAGGTGTTAACATCGACAATCTGAAAATAATCCATTATGATTATAAAACTTCATTAATTTTCAACCTAAAGCTGAGTCTTATTATGATTTTTGTTGTATTGATATTATGATTTTTGGACATTTTAAATCGTATCGGAATACATATTATATTTAAGTATTGTTTCTATTTTGACAATTATATGACAAATATTACAAAATCGTCATCATCATTCCCCTTTCAACACCCAGTGGTCTATAGGGAACTGCATTCGTAAATCAAAAGCAGCGTATTTCAATCTTCTGTTACACGAATGTAAGGTTCCGGTACAGAAACAATGAAATTTAGCATTTTAATCAACCTTTACAATCAAGATTTCATGTCCACCTTGCTAGGAATCGAACCCAGGATCTCAAAAATGGTAAGCAAAAACTCTAAACGCTACACTAGGAGGCGGCGGACTTATCTCCATTTAATTTCCTTTTCCAGATTTTTTACTTGAGAGTAGTCATCAAATAGAAAAAACTTGTCCAGGGTTCTGGTTCTGTTTCACACACAGAACTGTATTCTTCATTGCCTGGGCACAAATCATTTGCAAAAATTCGGTTTAAAATGTTTCCCCCGATTAGGTGGCTATTTTTTCTTTTTTTTAAATAATTTCCGCATGTAAAAAAATATAGTTATTAAATTTAGCAACATTTTTCGATCAATCAATCGCGTGTTGAATATTTAATACCTAACAGAATGCGTAATATTTTTTTATCATAATATAATAAATTGTAATTAAATTATTAACCTTTGCCTTCAACCAGGGAGCCATAATTCCACAAGAACCCCTCTTGTACTTGGGCGAATAACACATTGAGCCAGTACATTCTGTCATTCCGTACAGATTCATCACTGTTCCATTTGTCACTTTTCTCTGTAAATAAACGCAGTTTTGTCATATAACCACGATACATTTATAGATAAAATAATTCTACTGACATTTCTTGGTAGAACTGCATTTTAATAAAAATAATAAAAATACGGATATAGTTTTGACAATGTCGATCACGACGAAACTCGGTCAATGGTGAAAATTAAAAGTAAAAGTGGAATAAAACTATATAAGTATTTTTATTATTAAAAATCACAATGCATTATGTTGTGTACTTGTTCATTCCATATTTTTGTCCAATGCGTGATAGAAATTTTATATTGAATGGCTCTATTATCACTGTGTTAATTTTTAAAACAAGACAAATAAACAAGTAATAGTGCAATTCTATATTTAAATATTGATCATTTAGGAATCATTTAATTTGGTTTGGAGATTTTTGGCAAGACATTTTTATTGGCAAAAATAAAATCTAAATGGTTGATCAATACATATACCTACCAAGGACACGAAGTCAATCTTGGTAAAGACAACCAGACAGCGGAGTTGCCAAGAAGAATAGGGTTAAGTTGGGCTGCTTTCGGCAAACTAAAGTACATTTTCGAAAATAAACAAGTCGCAGTATATTTTTAAAAAATAAGTATATGAGTCATGTATGTAAAGTACCAGTTACAATATATGGACTAGAAACCGTGTCTGTGACGACACAGAAAAGTAGCAAGAAATTAAAATGCACGCACCGATCCACGGAAAGACAGATTCTCGGTGTTTGTCTAAGAGATATAATAAAAAATGAAGAAATATGGCGCCGAACCAGAGACGTATATATCATGAATAGTACAACAAAATTAAACTAGCAGTGGGCCGGGCACTTGGCGTGACAAAATAATGACAGTTGGACACCAGGAATAATAAACTGGAGACTAATGGACAAAAGTAGGTAGGCCCCAAAAAAGATGGGCCGATGATATTGCCTCGATAACCGGTATACCATGGATGGAAAAAACGAGGGATATAAAAGAGTAGAAACGTTTAGAAGAAGCCTTTATCTAGCAGTCAAGAGAACAAGGCTCAAGAAGAAGAAGATGGAAATCAAGTTGATGGCGAAGCGGGAAGCTAATACACATTACTGTCTCGACACCAAAACCAGACTCAAAATAGAGTCAGGTTTCGGTTCGTGCTTGTATTGTGGACTGCAAATTTGAAATTTGATCCATGCTCGTCTAAAATGTCATTCGTCTTTGTTGTTAACTCAGTTCCCATATAATTACCGTTTTTCCACCTTAAACTAAATATATTTGAAGCTTTTTTTTCTCTAGTTATACCTGTAATAGCTCCATCTTGTCAGGAGCCAAGGCGGCACCAGCACACATAAAGGCAAATACACTTGACAAATCGCACGCGTCAATCAGTGGATGGTTTATGAGGGCGATTACTGCAACGGGTGTGAGGAGCATCACTCTGGGCTAAAAAAATATTA
This sequence comes from Micrasema longulum, assembly GCF_059751315.1. Lineage (NCBI taxonomy): Eukaryota > Metazoa > Arthropoda > Insecta > Trichoptera > Brachycentridae > Micrasema > Micrasema longulum. Next base: position 560,806 of record NW_028277577.1, on the reverse strand, counting down.
TTACGTCGGTGAGTTATATTGACATTTAAAAGTAGTACCCCGTAGCTGTTAAAATACATTAAACATCTGGAAACACATAACGCTTTAATAGATTGATTATTTTTCCCAAGAACTTGAGATGTTTCAAAGTAGTTGTCTTTTATTAAAACCATTATTTTTTAAATTATTTTTTTGTAAACTTCACCGTACAATATTAAATGCTTTGATAATTACCGAGCGTAAGAAAACATTTTTATGTCCTATTTCCCGTAGCCTAAACTTCCTGATTATTCCACTTTATTTTTTATGGTACAATTGGCTTAAAGATAGCTAGAAAGCAAAGTAATTTTACGTATATTGAAAGTTTTCTTGATTGATTTGTAAGAAAAAATAAAATAAACTAAATAAATACCTGAACCTGACCTTTTTGGTCGAACATTTTATTAAATTTTTCTAAATAATCGTATAAAACCATTTACCGACTTTTTTGTCTACTGGTTTCGAGACGTACCTGTCTCTGCATCCGGACACTTATTAATCGAACATGCAAATCCCACTATACACGTTCACCATAGTAGTTGCACGATAATATAAAACCAATTTTTTGATACGACATATGCTTTTAGTAGTAACGTGCACTGATTATAATTTATGAAAAAGTTTGATGTTGTGGGAGAAATAGTTGAAATAAAGGGGTGGGGAGAAAGGGGGAGCTACTTACAAATAATAAAATGATTATTAGTTAACAATGTGAAATATTTCACATAAGAAAGGCTTCGAAAAAAAATGTCCCTTCAATCAATAATGAAATTACCTTTAAAATAGCCTATTACACAATATTCCATTGTAATCAACACTTAACAGTGTGTATGTTAAACCCTATCACTTCCGAAACCAATGTGATCGGTACGAGCATGATGACATATTGAAAAAAAGTCATTTAGAAGTAAGCCCTGTAAATGCCTAGACTTCCATATTCCCTTGTTTAAGGTATTCTCCATCCCTGTTGTAATTTGTTAATCATTTGGAAGCGTTTAATTTTTTTTTTAAACATTAATAAAACCAAATGGTTGCTTACTCCCGCAGAGCACCGAGCTAGCTACCTCCTCCGCACTCGTGTTTTCTCCCCTGCAGAAGTAAACAACCAATCGATTTTACTAACGCTTCTAAATTGTTTTTTTTTTAATATGCCATTATGTCTTCGTGCTCATACCGACCATCGTAGTTTCTGATCTGACAGGTTTTACAATACACGATGCATACTTAGTAAACTCATGCTTCCTAAATAAATACGAATTTGTCCAGTAGGTAATAAAACCAAATAAAAATAATTCGTTGTATTGTCATATATCAGTTATGCTTCCTTTCACTTAACTCATGCCTAAACGCTCAGTCATGCCCAACGCTCAGCCATGCCCAACGAACCAAAATGCCTGCTTGTGTCACGAAAGCGTGTAAAAGAATTTCGAATAAACACTGTAAAAAGAATTTTGTAACTTTTTGTTCGTAAATATTTGTCCATGAGTGATTAACAGAGCTTAAAACAATAATTATTCGAAAATAAATATTATTTTTTGTAAACGTCAAACTACGCCTAGCGGCGAAATTGCGAAGCTCTTCTCGGTTACGGGTGCAGTGATAAGTTTGATTAGTTTATACGTTTTTAAAATATAATAAACGTGAGTATATATTGTTTTTTCGTTCCCCAAAATCTAGTAAAAAGAAAAAAAAATATTTGAAATATAAGGAAGTTTATTTACCCAGGTAACTATGGGTATATTTTCGTGTCACTGCTTTTAAAACTATTTTATTATTATGTCAATGCTTACTTTGTATTCCTTGACTGCATCAAAAGTAATTTCTGGAGTAAAAGAAAGAGGTGTGTAAAGTCGCACATATCCCATAAGTGCAGACATCAGAATGGACAAAACGCCGGAGAACCAGAAGGTCGTGGAGTAGACCAGAATTCTCACTTCATCAACTGTCCCCTCGTAATCCAAATGGCTCTTATTGGCTGCACTGTAGGATAAACAAAATGATAGTATAATTAAACAATGCTAGTGAGTAGTGTGGTGAATGGCATTTAAATTATCAAGTCCGAGCTCAAATTTCATGGCCGTCGCGCTTCGGCGTCGCGTCGATTACAAAGAAATGGTAAGCGAAACCAACAATGTTTTGAGTACGTCCAAATGCTTGTAGACAGGCTGGATTTCCTCCCTAGGTAGTTAGATAGATCTTAATTTATTTCAAATCTCACCCACGTGGTTTTTAGCTCTTTTGCTTCTCAAAAGTCAACAGATGGAAGAGTTGAGCAAATGTAGATGTTTAAAATTTGCCAGAATGGTAAGTGTTACACGGAGTGTAAAGTGGCCACACAAACTAGCCAATGACAGGTCATAAGCTTTGTAAATGCCTAGACTTCCGTTTTTCCTTCTCAAAAATGTTTTCGCTCTCTGTTGCAACAAATTTAAACTATTTTGAAATTTCTATCATATTCCAATCAAAAATCCATACCAAAATTTAGTTTTTTTTATTGATTGAGTTTTGAAGATCCTTATTACTTTATCCTCTGTTTTTAATGTTTTTTTACGATACATATAATTTATTTTTTTTACATCTTTTACTGTTTTTCATTATGGTATTTCTTTTTACTTCGTATCTTACTATGATTTTTTATAATACGTTTTTTTCTTTGCACAGTTTTTTTTACAATGTATTTTGTTTTAACTGCGGATTTTGTTGGGTTTTAAACATGTCTTTTACTGTATATTTTATTTTTACTACGTATTTTACTGGGGTTTTTTTAATGGGTTTTTACAATGTATTTATTAAATTTTTCCTACGTTTTTTTTCCGTGTATTTTACTAGGTTTTTACCTTTATTTATTGTTTTTATGTATTGATTACTGTTTTTTTTTACTGGCTTAGAATGGGGTAAAAAGTTAAATAGTCAAAGCAACTCTGTACACATGTATAATTTTATGTATGAAATTATGAAAAATGATGATAAATAAATGAATAAATGCAAAAGTGTGTTGGTTTGTGTTTCCTTCACGTCTCAAGGACCTATTGACATATTTTTACATAGGGATAGCCGGAGATGTGAGAAGTCAAATGGGGTACTTGTTTTTTGTCCCAAATAAAAAAAATCACAATTAAAAAAATATATAAAAAATAAACGATGCGCATCAATATTTGGAAATGAGTAGGCAGTAAGTTGAAATGTCAAAAACATTCCATTTGAAATTAATTCTTTAAATTTCTATAATTTACTTGCTTTATCTATGGTTAGTTTGGTTTGCATTTCGTTTTAGTTTTATAGTTGGATTTTAGATTTGCGAATCGGATAACGCTACGTTGTCGTTGATTAACGGATCGTCGTTGTTTTTTTTAATACACATATTTGGTGGACCGGCAATTAATACAAGCTACTTTCTGTCACAAAAAAATATATCATACCACAGGAAAAATTCTTATTACTAATTTCTCCCTTATACCACGTGAGCGAAGCCGCGGGTAAAAGCTAGTTTTATCATATTTGTTTGAAATATTGATAGTAAAAACCATCCGACAATTTTGTAGAAATATATATATATTTAAGAAATAAGAAGAAAAACCGAATATAATAATACATCATCATCTTTATCATTCCCTTTCCGCACCAAATCGTGCATATGGCACTGAATCTAACCCGAGACCTCTTGCATGGTAGGCAAACGCGCTGACCATCACACCACGAGGCAGACACCACGAGAAAAAATAATAATGGAATACCTACTAATTAAAATAGAATGGTTTTTTTATTTGGGTTCAAAAAAAATATTAAAATTTTCTTTGAATTTATTTAGTGTTATATTAATTTTAATCGTTTTCAGTTTATTAGGGAGAGTATTGTAATTTTTTATTCCTTTGAAAACAAAACTATTTTGACCATGACTTTTGGAATTTTCCTGACGTATTCATCTCAAATTCGTTTATTTTTTCTTTTTTGTAAATTTGTATAATTGAATTTATCTTGTAAACTGTATGAGCTTTATGGGGAACAGGAAATCAAAATGACATAAACAGACTACAAAGACAGCAAAATAAAATATTAAAGTTAGTATATGACCTACCTTATCTAACAGCAACTAAAGAACTTTTCAAACAAACTAAACAATTAAATGTAACTGAACTCTTTTAACTGGAATCGTTATAATTTATTCATAAATTAGCCACTGATGTAATTGTAGACGAAGAATCAAAACTTGAAAAAAATTGTAGTAAACATGAACACAATACGAGAATATCAAAAAAGTATCATATACAACCTTTTAAAACGAGAAAAGGACAATCGAGACTAATAAACCATGGACTGAAATTATACAATAAACTACCAGACAAAACTAAACAAAAGACTCAGACAACCTTTACGAAAGATGTTATTAACAGTAGAATGTGAATTTTAAAGGTAAAAATATTTTGTTCAATGTATGTAACCCGTAAGGGTTTATCAATGAAAAATTTTACTTAAAAAATAAAAAATAAAAATTTATATAAATGGTCCGGTTATCTGTGTTTGTACATTTGTGTTTTCCATATTTAACTTATCGGCTAGTTTTTTTTTTTTGCGAATTTCATTGACTGTTTTGAAAAAAAAAAATAAAAAAAAAACATAATTTTCAACGATTTAGATATTAATCGATTAGCCTGTTTATTTGTCAAACTTTCGGTTTCCTTTCAAATTTTATGATTAATTTACAGTAATTTTAAAATGTTATTTAGGGATTAGAAAATATTGGGATTGGTATTATAATATAAATATGGATATATACAACAAACTTACGGTAAAATCAATTGTGATACGAAATTTCTGTGAGTTAAACAAATTCCTTTTGGTAGAGAGGTAGTTCCACTTGAGAAGACTATGAACGCCGTTGTTGTTGAAGGATCGAATTCTGTTGCCCTGTGTAGAAAAGAGGCAAATTGAATAATTAATTTACATATGTGACCAAATTAAAGAGAATATATTATTCCCTAAGAATTGAGAATATTCTTTTGTTTACTTACTCGAATTTATCTTCGTTTGCGGCCCTTTTCTGGAAATCAGAAAACGAACTAAATCTTTCGTTTGCGCTTTTCCCAAAAACAACAATCTCAATCTTGAGGCCCACGTCATCTAAAACCTGTCTAAATAATGGAGCCACTTCGGGGTCGCAGAATAGCATTTTCGGTTTTCCCAAAAGCACAAAATGTTTAATTTCACCTAAAACAAAACAAAACAAAATAAATACAGAATGGGAGCAAGGTTTACGATTTTCTGCGAGGAGAAGAATTTGAGTAAGAGATTCCTCTAGATTTTTAAAATTATTTGAGGTAGTTGTTTCATGTAAGCAAATATTTTTTTGTCTTTGTTTTTTTCGCCATGCTATTCGTGCTGTGCTATTTTTTTTCGTTCTTTTATCTTTATATATATAATTCCTCTGTACGTGTGATGTCGCCGTACTGCTTCTAAACGGCTTAACCGATTTACGTGCGATTTCCAGAAAAATATAGATCTTTGCGCTGTGCGTGTTCGTAGATATTAAAATCTTCAATCGAACATGTAAAAAAGAAGTTAGGATCATTAATGTTTTATTCATCGATCTACCAGGGTTGCATTCGAGGAGAATGCATTTGCAAAAAAATGGAAAGATATTTTTTTTTGTGTATAAAAAAAATTGTTTTTTCAATGTTTACAAACAGCATTTGTTTTAAGTGGATCAGATCAGATCAGATTCTTTCCTTAAATTCCTTATAATTTTTACTCATTTAATTCTTTTTATTGGATTTTTGGTAACACTAAAATAATATTCAATTTAATGCGTTTATAAAAATCGTATTTTTACATAAGTACACCCCTTTGTTGGTAAGACGACCGGAGTTTGACGTTTGCGAAAAGAATGCCATATTTGAAAAAATATTTATTTTATGTTTGGGAATCCAACCACAAACAAGTACCTACTTAAATTCAATATTTTTTTAATATTGATAATTTTTAGTTTTGGAATTTAATCACAAACAAGGATCTAGGTACCTAATTATCAATGATAAGTCTTTTGCCAACGTTCGGGCAGGACAACGTCTGTCGGGTCCGCTAGTACAATTATATAATAAAATATTCTTTTTTAAATTCGTATTAATATATTAATTCGTAAATCATAACACATTATTGAATCTAATGCTCTGGTCTCTTTGATGAACATTACTTCAATTTGTAAGCTTCAAATGTCACTTCAAATGATAATCCTAACGAGATAACTTGTTAAACCATTATTTTCACTAAGCATCTGAGCAGTGATTTAAGAATAACGTCGAGTTTTAAAATTACAAGGATTATTTCTTTACTTTTTATCGTTTAAGATTTCGTCATCTTTAATGAAAGCATTTAATATTTCAAAATAACACATTTGATTCGGGAGATAAGATATTAGAAATGATTAAAAATCCGTTCACGAAGATAACATATAAAAACAATCGTTTGATTAAAAGATATACATATTATTTTTTTATAAATAAACATTGTAAAAATAAATTAAACGCGTGGTTTATTTATTATGTATTGCAATTTAACCTTTGTTCATACGTTTTTTTCGTATCAATCAATCAATCAGATCATCCGTAATTAGTACGTTATATTAAAATACAGGTTAGTAATATCTTAACTTGATCTGATAATTCTGTGGCTTAGATCTGAAAGGGGCAATGTCAGATTTAATTTCAATCGCGGTAAAAATTAAAGCATTAAATTGTACAGCAAAGTTTCTTGATAATGTATGAAAAAAATAATAAAAACTAACTACTTGGAACGACTTTTTCCGATTCAACCAATGACATAGTGTTGTGATATATTTCCGGTTTTCGGAAAGCCAACTCATCAATCAGCAGAACTCACTGACAAGAACTTGTGACGTCACGGGCAGAGTAATTTAAAAATGACTAAACTTTAAAAAAAACATAGCGCTGATAATTCGATACACAAAAATATTTTAAATTACTTTGATAGTCTATTAACAAATAAAAAAAATATATAAACCCCTTACCTTTCGCATTCAATGCAATGAGTGTATGTTTAGATCCGGTGGATATCGCATTCCTTAAATTGTGCCTGTTATAAAATAATATCTATGTACTGGTGGATTTTTTAAAGCTGGCGCGTTCGCAATACTTACACAAACGTATTGTGTAGTATCTGTGTATAAGCTCATGGAATGACATGGCGTACGCATTATAAAAATAATATATGTCTCTATCGCGCTCAGACGCGCTTATGAGCGTGACATAGACAACTATTGTTTTGTTAGTTGCTAATAATATGGTAATAAAATATACACAGGATGCTTCTGCGTTCGTATATACATATTTTCATTTAATCAAATCGTGTATAGGTCGATTAGCTGGTGCTGGCGCTTTCGCAAAATTTACACAAAAACATTTTAAATGTTCAGAATTTCGATTTGTAAATCTTGATATAATATTAAATGTTTATTAAATTCACTTTTGGATTATTGTGAAAAAAAACTGTCACTTAAGAAAATGACATGTATTTTTTTTATAACAAGCATGTTTTTTATTTCAGTTTTTGTGTTCATTATAATAATAATAAATATAGCGTTATTAAAATGCACAATGAAAATTACATTGGAAAAATATATATACACACTAATTGATAAACAATACAGATTAACTTAATTGGTATTTTTATGTTAAAAAAATGTTGTTTTTATTACTTATTATGTATGACAGTATGTTTTCTGAATAAAATAATATAAAATAAAATAAAATAAATAAAATAAAGATAGCAATCTTAAATTTATTGCAACAGAGAGGGAAAACATTATTGAGAAGGGGATATGGAAGTCTAGGCATTTACAGGGCTTATGAACTGTCATTGGCTGGTTGCATTGACCATTTTTGCGGGAACACAATATTAAAAATTTTAAAGTGTTTTTTCTGCTTCTAATAAGTAGCAACAAAAATTATTTTTTTTACTCGAAGGTATTTCAGAGACCCTTATTACTCGTACTTTAAAAAAGTGATATTTCCCTATTTAAAAAAAAACCGCAAGTCGAATATTATTAAATATTATTTTTGTATTTATAAAATATGACGTATACGTTTACTTTTTGATGCAAGTTATTAATTTTTCGTATGTAGACATAGTAAGTAGAAATATTTATTTAAAATTGTGTTTTCACACCAGAATATTTCATAGTCCCTGGACTGGTACCTGAAGTGTACGACTGATCATCTTACTTCACGTAACAAATAAATTATGAAGATACGCTGGGATTGGTGTACCAAGACAGTGCCCTATGCACCATTAGGTGCGGAAAGGGGAAAGATTATAATGGCTACTAGGCTTTATCCGTGTTATTGACAAGTTAAAGTAATCACTTTACTCACTGTATAAAACCCACCATTATGTATATGTTTGAACATCCATATTCAAAAAGCCTTTGATACAGTAAACCATCTTACCCTTCTATTAAAGATCGAACATCTGGGTATTCACGGAGATCTTTTGCGATGGTTTACTTCTTATCTGACAAATTGCTGTCAATCTGCTATAATCGGTGGCTTTTGTTCGAATTTTTCTTCTATATCATCGGGAGTGCCCCAAGGTTCACACCTCAGGCCACTCCTTTTCAACGTCTATATTTATGAGATTTTCTTAATAAATAAATAAAAATGTTCTCCATCTGTTTTGAGATGTTCTCACTCACGGATTAGAGGTCCTAGTCAGTATTGTACTATGATCGTTGAAAATGCCCTCCAAAATTGAAAAATTTATACAGTAAATCCCAAAATAGGTAAATCATAAGAACGCAATATTTCTAAAAAAAGATATTGCGAGAGCTTACCGTAAACCATGTCGTTTGAAAGAGCCATAATTGGAGCTCCCAAATACATGGAAGCCAGAATTGGTACAGCGATGTCGTCATGATTAACTCCGCAGAGCATTATTACATCTTCCAAGACGATCCCTCTCTTCTTCATTTCAATAGCACAGCGAACTGAGCGCAGGCGCATTGACCTGTTAGTTTCTGTCTTTCCCGTTGTCACATTTGTCTAAAAAAAATGAAAACTGTGAGATACTTATGCACCATTAGGTGCGGAAAGGGAATTATGATGATGAAAGTGGTGGGCGAGCTGTAAAGGTGGCTGACGTGTAGAGGGCGCTATTTTAGGGAGAATTATCGGGCTCGGTATTATAAGCACGCCTTTTTCGAAAACCGGTGAAGGAAACCGAAACCGAAGTGAACCGGTAGTTTTTTTCGGGAAGTTTCATTATAAAACTTTTACCTTAAGTATGAGTGTTAACATAAGATGTGTCCGTTTTTTTCCCAAATGGAGAGAACATGAGGACAAATTGCAACACATTAGTTAATAATGTATTCTCCTTTATTCCCTCGGTTAAAAGAGAACAGAAAGTGTCTAAAATGCTCACTTTCGTATTCTTGACATTCCATTTTGAAAGCTTGAAATCAAATAAAAAAATATCTGCAACGTAAAAGCAAACACAAAATCTTGTAGGGCCGAAAATTTTCTTTCTAATGATTTTTACTTTTTTGACTTTGACGTTTTTTTGGATCTCATTTTTAAATTTGAAAACCGACAACTTATGTTAACACCTAATATTGTATATTCGCATAATACTTACGTTAATGCACAATACAGCATTACTGCCAATTACAGTGTACATAAATGATATAATTAGGTATCTACAAAAACATGATAAAAAAAAGCACAATAGTTTATTAAGGTCCATAAAAACAATAGTAAACTAAGACGAATAAGTCACTAATACACATTATGACGAGTAGTTAGAGAGGAAGAGTCAAAACTGGTAATCACATCACGGAAAAGATTCACATTTCTCTGTAGGTAATCAATAGACCAATCATTCTCCCCACAGGCATCAACAACCGAAAATTTGTCCTGCATTCTGAAAGAACAAATGATTTAAATTTATTTCAACAGCGAGGGAAAACATTGTTGAGAAGGGAATATGGAAGTCTAGGCATTTACGAGGCTTATGACCTGTCATTGACTGGTTTAAGTGACCAATTTACCCACTGTGTAACATTCACCATTCTACCCATGTTTTGACATCCACATATCCTCAACTCTTCCATCTGTTGACTTTTGTGAAGTAAAAGAGCTGAAACCTTCATCACACTTCACAAAAGTCAACAGATGGAAGAGTTGAGGAAATGTGGATGTCGAAACATGGGCAGAATGGTGAATGTTACACAGTGTGTAAAGTGGCAACTTAAACCAGCCAATGACAGGTCATAAGCCCTGTAAATGCCTAGACTTCCATAATCTCTTCTCAAAAATGTTTTCCCTCTCTGTTGAAATAAATTTAAATGTGAATAACTTCCTAGGGAGGAAATCCAGTCAATCTGCAAGCATTTGGACATACTCAAACATTGTAGAACAAATGATCTTTGTTGCCTAGCTCTTAAATAGTTGCTCGGTACATATAATTTTATGCGCTCCAAAATTTTGGGATTGTAAATTTACCCGTTCGAAGGTTTAAAACATTTTGGCAAAAATTTCAATGTTATTTTCAATTTTGTTGTTCAAATTGTGAAATAATAGTGGCACAATAATCATTATGCGTTAATGATTTATGTTTAAAACTAGATAATAAACTTAATGTTGAATAACGTTCTTCTGTATTTTTTTATTTGTGTCACTATTATTCCCGGGGCGGAATTAAATCTACCTGGTGAGTGAGATAAGCGTATTTCTTCATTTTGTCCAATGCGTGTCTTCCAATATGCTGGTCGACGCCGTCCATGATCTTCTTCATTTCCTTGTCATCAAATTTATCCATTCTGACTCGTTGTAATCACACTGGCAAAAACAATAAATAATCGCACAAACCGATTTCGGCAGCCCTTTGTGCGTGGACTGTATACGTAAAATCACTGTGTTTTACTCACCTTACACTCTTTTTATATATCCATCAACGGGTGACGAGATAAGGCATATTCTTCTGATTCGTTATGAATTTGAAAAAATATTTTCTCGAAAACAAGTAAACTAATATTTTTATTTTTATTAAAACATATAATACAAAAAATACATATTATACTCCCAGGAGTTATTCAAGAAACTCATTACTTATTTTTTAGTATTTTGTCCGTGTCTAGGTGGATGAAAATACAGTTATGTGTGCGAAATAGAACCAGAATCCTAGATGAGTGTTTTTGACTCGATGTTGATGGTAAAAATCCTGAAAAAGAAAATCTACCTTGTATTGTAGTGGTTGGCGAGTAAGCCTACCATGCATGAGGTCCTAGATTCGATTCCTGGCAGAATGCACGTGAAATATATATATTTTTTAAGGTTGTTCTACACTGCAAAAACAAACTAAAAAACCATCACGCCGTTTCTCTGTAGGGGTAGGCAGAGAGCATATTACGCCATATCACTCTGTCTTTGCATACAGACCTCGCTTCCTCTACATTCATGCATTTTTACGTATTTTTACATTTTTATTCATACGCCGATTATTCTGACTTTCAACATGTTCGTTTTCAAGTATTTATTCGTGCCGTGCATTCTTCGGTCTTCTTCGTTTTATGCATCCATCGAAATTCAATCCTTTTCGCCGTTCTTTCACCTTTCTTGATTTTGTCGATAATGCTTGTCTCAGCCTCACACAAGGCACTTCATTATTCCTGGACTTGCACCTGAAACGTAAGACTGATCACCTTACCTTCCATGTAACAAACAGGATCCGGATATGCTGCGATTTGAGAAGTTATACAGTGTTTATCCTTAGAACCCTAACTCATCTTCATTTTATTTATTTTTTAGCTGGAAGACATGGCTTTTAGCAATAAGCCCGCCAAAGTGCACATCTTTTTTTACTTGAAGTTTTATTAAATAGACAGTGGTGACAGCTGAAAACGACTTTGTGAGAATTTTTTTTGCACCGTGAATTTATTTTTTAATTTAAATTTGCAAATCTTGTTTTTCTACTAGAATAGACCTTTAAAAACAAATCTCTATCTATTAGTATCAGGAGCAAATTTTCGTGATTGATTAAGTTTTTTTTATTATGCATATCAGAAAACAATATCAATTATACGTACTTATTAATGAAATATTTGCATACTTTGCTCCTTCAATACTATTACATTTTATGAGATGATGTACACGGACATATGTACGTCAAAAGCTGTGACGTAAGTTCATTACCAAATAATTATCAATATATCATTAGACATCAAAAGGATTCTATATTATTTCCCAGGTGTACTGATTAATTTTTTGCGGTAAGATAAAAATAGATCCGTTGATTGAACAGAGATTTGTGTGATAATTTTTCAAAAACGCAAATCAAATTATCTCTATTTTTTCGTAGTTTTTAATTTTAACTTATGTGAAAATTTGTTCATTTATTTTGTATTTCCCTGGTATCAGCAAAATAGTGGCTTTCGGTCATTTAGAGGATATGCGGCGGGAGAGCTGTTTAATAAATAGTTGTTTGAACATAGTTTTTCTGTCACTCTTTCGCAGACGCCTCCCCGAATACTGCGCGAAAAATACAACTGCATGTCGGACTGATTGTTCCCAATTAAAATCGTCAAAATCAAGGCCTCGTAGTCCCGTTTTCTGCACCCCAAAACTGAGATTTATATATTTTTTCTATTTTTATTTACTTTTTGTCTACTTTTTATTTTTATTTGTTTTCATATTTACTTATTATTTTTATTTGTTATGCATTATTGTTTATGTTTTTATATTATTTTATACTCTTGCCAAACACAAGAGCCTGACTCTTTTTTGGCAAGTCACAACCTTAAGTGTTCTATTTTTTATTTCTATGTTTAATAAAGGTTACCAAAAGATTTTTTTTTGAATGCGTATCTTTTTTGCATCAAAACAGAGTGGACTTCAAATTTTTGTTTCAACTTTAAAAGGCATTTTATGACGAAAGTGGATTTCGGTGTTTTATACACTTATAAAATAGATTGTTGCGGTTATTTATGCATTTTCAACTTCATAACGACAAAAAGAGGAACCCCGTGATGATAAATAACGATCAATTTAAGTAACAGTTTTGTTCTAGATTTAGCTCACTAAGAATCGATTTACAAGTAAACATAATTTTACAGTAATCATTGACAAATAGCGCGGCTCGGCCATCTTTAATTAATGCGTTTTGAGATTCAATTAATTATTTATGTAGGACGTTGTGGTTTAAAAATCGTTTGTTGTTGTATCCGTACGAGGTTTGCCCAGAGCATGAATTATGTCATACCCAAAACCCGTACGACTTTTGCTCAGAGACATGTCTCATTTATCGCACCGAGAGTGTTCAATATTTTAGAAGAGCATATTAAGCTCCCAAGAACAAAAACTATTTTCAAGAAAGGAGTTAATGACTGGATTTTCCTTAGTGGGAGGGATTTGAGTAGAAAACTCGATGATGAATTTATTATATAATTAAAAGACGAGTGATACTTTAATCCACAAATTCGGAATATCCAGTGACCGGTTTCATCGCTTTCGCGACATCTTAAAGTATCACTCGTCTCTTATTTATATAATAAATTACAATGAACTTTCATCAAGAATTTTCACTTACAAACTTAAATATTTTCGATGATGTTTGAGTTTACTGTTTACCATATTGATGCGCCTTATATGTTTTTTTTTATGTTTCTAATCCTATATCTGTGGTGATATACTCATGTGTCTGTGTCAACTAATTGCTCGTCCCATCTCAACACAGGACTTTTAGTCCCATGGAGTTGGGAGTTATGTCTCAAATAATGTAAAATAAACTTATTTATTTATTTATTTTATTTTATTTGGGATTTCTACAGCTATTACATAAACAAAATAATTGGAAAAATCTTAACAATACTAAAGCCAATTAAAAAAATTCACTGTAAATATAATGACACATAATATATAAGAAAAGAAGTTTAGTAATTGTATTTGTGTGACGTTTGTATTCATGTGTATGTGAATGTGTGTATGCGTGAATGAATGAGGGAGAGGATACATGTGCGTGTGGGAGTGAATGAGGGAGAGGGTGCGTGTGTATGGGAATGCTTATGCATGTAAATAAATAAATAAATGGTTTTACGGGCGATTATTAAAATACTTCATTCGTTATTACTGACGAGACATAAGATAAGACCCATATGATATGATGCGATGGTAAAAATCTACACGGCACGATAAAATTGAAGAAATATCTTCTAAATGCTTTATGGTGCCTGTTAATAAATAATTTATTATAATATAAATAAAATAATGTAAAATAAACCTGTGATTAAAAAAATAAATTAAAATGTGTCCCACCGAAAAGTCTTTAGACTTAGTGGGTAACAAATTGTTATATGTGTTTTAAATTATTAAATAAACGCTGCTCTGCAGCACTGAAACTGAAAATTATAAGGTGAAAATTTTTTTTTTATTCTTAATGAATATTACAATTTCGGTTCTGCTCTCACATGACGAATATCTCAGCATCCAAATTTGGGAAAGAAATTTCTCTACCCACCATTGGCAGATTGGATCTGCCTGGTGATTCAAAACCCTCTTCGCTGTCTCTGTCAAGGAGACAAACGAACCTAAATCAATCACAATATCTAAATTATGTATGCGATCACCTAACACACGAAACGGGTGAATACTTCAATAAATATCACTCTTCTTACATAACGATTAGTAGCCTAACATCCCTAACAAGAAATAGGTTGGAAAATTCAAGGGTTATCCTCAGAGTAATATCCACTGCTGTAGAAACAGCATTTTGCTCTATTTATAACAAAAGCGTTGCATTTTTATTGTGTAATTTTTGGTTTAACAACAAACGTGTAATGGATGGCTTCGGTTCACGCTTGCGATTTTTGACCTGAGTACCTACGGCCATTTTTTTTTATTCGTATAAAGATACGTATTGACAAGATTTATTTATTTTTTAAATAGGAATGCTTTATTATTTACCTTGCTTATAATATACAAGGTTTGTATTTCAAAATTGGATTTTTCTACAATTAAATTTCTTTAAATTTATCTAAACTGTTGGAATCAGGAGGGATATACTAATGTGGGCCAATCAGTAACTTCTCAGCATTTGCTCATGTGGAGAGTAAACCACTTAAAACTCTTCAGGAGAAGCCGGCCTGTTGGCAGTAGTCAACAGGCGTTCTGTTCCACTAAAGGAGTGTTCGGCATTTTTTTCCCTACTTTGGTTTATTTTACCAATTGCCTGCGCTATATTGACCATGTATAATACTACCTCTCGTGTGAGTTCTTTATTACCTATCACCGATGGGATGTCGCATAGATCTTCACCCAAGCTTCTGCATCGCGCCTCCAGCTGTTGTCTTTGAAAGCGAAAAGGAGGCAATGCATCAACAGGTGAGGGACATCTTGAGGAGTTTCATCGTCGCATGAGCAGCTGTCGATCTCGAAGAGCTTGAAGCGATGCAGGTAACTCATAAACCCACCATGGCCCGTAAGCATCTGGGTGAGCTAGTAGCTAGCACTCTGCATTCTCCTGAAATCATAGGCATGGAAAATGGTAGGAAAAAACATTTTAGTTATACTTCCGGTAGGTTCACTTAAATAACTATCGTTCCAGAGTTGAAGGGTTCTGCTTCTGAATATATATTTTGACAAGATTGCAGAATGTTTGTTTACGTTATATCTTTTGTTTTCGCAAATTCGACCACATAACCGAATATCGGACGCAACTACCCCCCGGCTTAGTATCAGACATAGAAGAAACATTCACATTCTATCACTTCTCCACAATATTTTAAATAATACCACTTCGCCTGTTTATTTGATAGAGCTCTTCCAACCTCTATCACAACATGGAGAACCCTTTTAATACCCTTTCACCGCTCGAAATTTCTTTCATCCTCTTTCAGAGTTAAAGCTGCTCTATTGTGAAATAATATACCCAGTAATGTTAGAGACGCCCCCTTCTTTATTTACATTTAAATCAAGATTGAAAATGTCACTATCTAAATATTTAAATTGTTCCTTTCTCGATCATCTTTTCTTCCCATCTCCTCTCCTCTCTTCATAGTATAGTGTTAATTTTTTTTTTGTTAATTTTTGTTTTTAATGTTGTATCAAATTTTAAGATTCAGTATAATTCCTTGGAATATGTCCATGTACTTGTAATTTTCTCAAACTGAACGATTTGGGTAGGTAGGATTGCCTTAAGGCAATATGCCCGCCCTTATATTTATTTATATATTGCATATGTATATAAAGTATCAAATAAATTAACACATATCACAAAAAAAGAAAGAAAGGTTTCCTTAACTTTATTAAGCCAAGAGCTCTGTGTTGAGTTGGGACACAACAAAATAGAAAGTCTGAGCATGCATATTTTAAAAAAATACTACAAATAAAAATTATCACATAAAAATAAATATTATTAAAAATCTGGGCACTAGCTCAATAATACTATATATTATAAATCTATGCTTTGTATCGCCGCAGTCTCCTGCACTGTTTAGCTGTAAACTATAGATAATTTCGTGATTGATAATTCTAGAATAATCTTGTCTCTATGGGCGGCTCTACAGCTGTGCTGCTTTATTACTCTGAGGTTGTGTCCAAACTTCTTTAAATAATACAGAGAGCCCAAAAAAAATATTCACTTCTTCTACCATCAAGAAATTATGATACTTATTAATTCAAGTAGTTTGTAACGAAATGTCCAGGGTTCTTTTTTGGCACGGCATTCGACATATTTCAGTGGAAAAAAAAGGATAGCGATAAAATTGTAATTGCAGAGTTGCACAAGGAAATTATTTTCGCGAGCGGGTCATTACATTACATATAATTAAAATATACAGCTAAATGAACGAAATTTTTAATCATATTTCTCTCTATTCTCTAATTTCAATCACTAGACATATTCATGCTTCATATCGCTAAAATCAAAGTAATCCTGTACATTAAACCAATTAAAAAACAATTAGTATTTTATCTAAAACCTTGAGTCAGTATTATTTTTTGTTGATAAACAAGTAAATACAACATTGAATTGGACAAGTTAAATCATTCGCATTATTTAGCAGTTCGCCAATCGTATTATCGAAATAACCATGGGTTCGATAAAATTTGTACAAATGTTTTGAATGTCATCAATACTCGATACTAAAATAAATATATTCCTGTAGGAACGATGATTCTACAGATGCAAAAGGGTAAGTTGTGGCACATTTACAATTTACACAACAAATGGTATATTGAAGTTACATAAATATTATAAAATATTTTATAATATGGATCGATTTGCATCCTGTCTCTTTCATTTTTTATTCATCTGTCCTAAACGTACCCAGTGTCCTACAGATCCGATAAATTTTAACGTGTACAGCAGATTGTATGATGCAAGGCGTTGGTTGAATCATTACGTAGGTACATAATATTATATATTTGTTATTTTTTTATATTTTTATACCACCATTTTTGTTTTGGGTCAAAGGCACCGTACAATAAACATCACTAAATTTCTTACGGCCACAGAGCGCATGACGTGAATTGTTTTTTTTTTAGAGCAGATTTATAATGAAATATGTATAATATTTTTCGTGCTAATCACCTTACATAATATATCTTTATTTGAAAATAATAGGAAAATATTACATACTAGAAATGCCGATAAAAATATATGAAATGGATTTAGAATAATCAATTTTGTTTTCAATGTCAATATGGATATTGCGTAGAAATGTTTTCATACATAAATGTAAAAAAATAATTTAATAAAAATACGTTGCGAGAAAAACGCGACGTGTTTTGCCTTAGTTGTTGTGACGTCAGGATTTGTAATAATGTTCTCAACCAATTTCAATGGCCAGGAACAACTAAACACGAATCGTGACGTATTAGGGGCGTAGACAATATAATGACCGTTTTTGCGGGAATTCAAAATTACAAATTAATATTTTTTACGCTACTAATAATTAGCAAATTTTTTTTTTTACTAAACAGTATTTCATAGGCCTTTATTTCTTTTAAAAAAATTACATTTTTCTAATCTACGGCATCAGAAGATCTTCATCAAACGCGTTATATTCTTAAGAATAAAATGAGAATCAGCTTTGTTTACAACAGGTATGGATAACCTTTTTCTAGTCTGGGCCAGATTGCCAACTTTTTTTTGAATTGCAGGCTGGTTTATCAAAATCGCTATCCACACATTCAATAATTATCCTAGCAAATAAAAAACGATCGCGCGTAATGGCCCTTACTTAAAAGCCGTATCTTGTTACTATCGAATATGACATGGTAACTGTCGCTGATAATATTATTTATCTAGGTGTCATAAAAAAACTTCGGTAAATAGCACACACGTTCGATGTTTAGAGTTTATGAACGAATTTTGGTATCATCAAAACTCCACATTTCCGCGGACGGATCAAAACGTCCCCCAGGCCGGATCCGGCTCCCGGGCCGTGGGTCACCCACATGTGATTTAAAATATCGTCAATTAAATCAAAATCGTACCACCTGATAAAATAAAACATTAAACATGTGCTTCCAAATTAAACTACGTAATATGTGTAGATTTTGCGATAATCATGTCGCTGTCGGATTGTCATTTTAGCCGGAACACATATTGGCTACCCGAATTACAAAACAGCTACGTATTGCAAAATGGCTAATAACGATTAGCCATAACACTGTCAACACATGAAATTTTACAATAAGGAAGTTTAAATGTCTTTTTAAAATGTGTATTTATCTTAATAACTTATCAAACTGAGCCAAAAAAAATTAAACATATTTTTATGTCTCGCATTATAAGCGTTATGATTTTTTAAAGTTTTGTAAATTACTCCGCCTATGACGTCACAAGTTCTCTACGAGCTGTCCTGATTATTATCAACAAACTAAATTTTCATGAACACATTGACTATATCATTAACAAATCTCTTAAATTCTTTGGATTTGTTAATAGACAGCGTCAGCATAAACTGTTTCACATTCCAATATACAGGACCAACCTGCCAATGGTTATGCCTGTTGGAAGGGCTATCTCTATGTTGAACAATATCGCTTTAGACATTGACATTTTTCACGTCTCTGAGGGAGTTTTTCGTAACAAGATTCTCTTACTTTTTTAACACATTATTATTTGGATATTGTGTAGACTAATGTGTTTTTTTTTATAAATACCTAATTTTACCTAATTATTTCTGTATGTTTGAATTAAGATATTCTATTTTGTAATGTACATATACATGAATAATTAAATTATAAATAAATAAAAATGATAAATAAATAGAGCTACATCCGATTTTGAAAACATACTAACTCTAAAAACACTTTACTGCTCATTGGTTCGTCTCATTCTTGCATATGCCTCCATAATATGGTATCCTTCATATGTTACTCATATAAATCGCATCGAATCAGTTCAGCATAAATTTATAAGAAAAATTGCATACAAACTAGGGATCAGTTCCTCACAACGTAATGCAGATTTAATTTGCATGTTTAAGATACTCAATAGTTTATTTGATGTCCCGCCTATTCTCCAACAAATATCTCTTAATGTTCCTTCACGTAGACTCAGAAATAATGAAATTCTATAAGTAATTATAAGACTAATTATGGTTTCCATGCACCTATACCCAGAATAATTAGATTTGTAAATGAAAATCAAAATCTTAATTATTTTGATTGTAAATTCAGTTTTTTTACAAATAGATTCCCAATAAATTTACTGTATATTTGTAGAATTAACCTGGATTTCATAATGCCTGAATGTATTAACTTGTATTTGCTTTTCTTCGTTGTATTCCTTCAATTATTTGTTACTGTATTACTATTGTTTTTCGTTACATGATTTGTTTTAATTGGACAATAAATTACAATTAATGGGTTGGCTTCCCGATAACCGAAAATGTATCACATTGTATGTCTTTGATTGATTCCGGAGAAAAAGTAAGTTCATTTTAATCTATTTTTTTATACATTTTTGAGAAACTACCCCGTACAATAAAATTTTCTAAATTTTTACCGTGCATAGGAAAACATTTTTTTATCCAATTTCCCGCTGCGCCAAACTCCCTGATTTGGCTTTAAATCTTTTAGGGTGACAAGAGAATACCCTGTTTTTTTTTCACCGCAACAGGCCAGAACGCCCAATTACAGTGGTGAATTTTTGTGTTCTCATCGGGAATCGAACCCGGAACCTTCTATTTATGAGTCCAGCGTCTTGACCACTACACCGCGGAGGCCACCAATGTATAATTAATAATGTATCATCATCCTCCTCTTTTCCACCACCCGGTGATAAATAGGGCACTGCATTGGTAAACTGAATGCAACTTAGTTCGATCACACGTTAGGTTAGGTTAGGTTAGGTTAGGTTAGGTATGGTGATCAGTGCAGGAACAATTAAATATAGGAGTTCGAAAATCTTTCAAATAAGTTTGATGTCCATCTTGCCAGGAATCGAGCCCATTAGCCAAATGCAGAACACAGTTATGTGTGTGAAATAGAACCAGAACCCTGGACGATTGTTTTTGACTCGATAGCTGCTCTCAGATAAAAATCTTAAAAAAGGAAATCGAGTGGAGATAAAGCCGCCTTCTTGTGTAGTGTTTATAAAAACTATCTACTAATTTTAATTTTATGTTAGTTATAATTTAAATATGCTTTATTTATATGTTACCGTTGACTTTAAACGTTCAAAAGTTATTTTTTTATTATAAAACCCCTCGTGGTGTAGTGATCACCACGTTCGCCTACCATGCAAGAGGTCTCAGGTTCGATTCCCCACATGGTTGATATGAAATATAAATTTATTACGGTGTTTTCACACTAGAATATTTCATAGTCCCTGGACTGGCGCCTAAAGCGTTAGACTGAGTTTTTTACCTTCGTGTAACAAAAATTATGAAGATAAACTGCGATTGGTGTACCAAATCAGTGCCCTATGCAACATTAGGTTGAACACATACTGTGATATTATTCTTTTCTCGCTCTCTACGATTACGGAATGGAGTTTCTCGCTATTATCCGTGGCCCTGTTATTGATCATGTCCAATGAATTAATTGTGTGCGTGTATGTATATGGAGATATATAAATAAACATATATGTTAGTCTGCCTCAGCACGGGTCTTCTCCTACAAGGCATTACTTCATAGTATTAATAAATAAAATAAAATATGAAAATTAAAAATAAAAAAAAATTAATCCCAGTCAGTGAAGAATTCACTTGCCTCTTTTCCTCAATTTAATAAAGTACATATTATGCACTTCTGGGTTTTCTTCTTTTAGTACAAATATGCTAAGGCGACCAGATTACAGAGAGCTCCTTCGGGCAGCTTTTTTTAATCGGCGACGAGCAACTTTTCCGTGTATGTGGGCACCGCTAAGGAGACATATCCTCAGATGCGGTGTGCGATGTGGCGGATAAGCTGTAGCTGATAAATAAATAAAACAAGACGTTTATACAAAAACAATTTACTATTTTTTAATCACGTTGTTTATTAGTTCACATATCGCAGTGATAATATTTGATAATAAAAGGACATAAATAAACTCGCGCAACTTATGGTTAAGATCAATCTAAATACCCGAAACGTAAGCAGATTGTTATCATCCAAATGCCTACGTCATTAAAAATTATAGATATAAATAAGATAAGGAGTTTTTATTATTTTGCAACCAATAGTGAGAGTTGATAAACCTTTATAAATAATTTTGCAATCCTTGTAAACATCATGATGGAAAGGATTTATTAAAAAATATTGGAATTACACAAAATAATTCGACGTTAAATTCACACTTTATTGGTATTTTATTATCATCATCATCATCGTTCCCTTTCCGCACCTAATGGTGCATGAGGCACTACATTGATACACCAATCGCAGCGTATTTTAATCATTTTTGTTACATGAAGGTAAGATGATCAGTAGGGTGGGCCGGTATTTTTTTTCCGAATTTTGAAATGGGTCAGGCTGTCATTTCGTATTTAAGTAAGGAAATCAGTCCAATCAAATTTTATGGTGTGCATTAAACCTTTTTAAATAAGCATCTTTGAACTTTGTTTTGAAAAAAACGTGTTCGAATTTGTAATGTTATATCTTTACAAACAAAAAAATCATTTTGTCAATTTATTTACATACATAAGGTTATTGTACATTTTTTGAGACAATAAGTCCCAACTCCATGGGACTTAAAGTCCTGTGTTGAGATGGAACGAGCAATTATATGACACACACATGAGTATATCACCACAAATATAGAATTAGAAACATAAAAAAATATTTTTAAAAATATTTTTTTAAACATATATATGGCACATCAATATGGTAAACAGTAAACTCAAGCATTTGGAAAATCATCAAGGAGTTTCCCACTCAAATCCCTCCCACTAAGAAAAATCCAGTCCTTAACTCCTTTCTTGAAAATATTTTTTATCCTTGAGAGCTTAATACGTTCTTCCAAAATATTGAACACTCTCGATGCGATAAATGAGAGATATCTCTGAGTTTTAGGTATGACATAATTCATGCTTTCGGAAAACCTCGTACGGACATTCTGCTGAGACCTCTCCTGATTGTTTGACCAGAAGTGTGTATGCGCTTTTTTTAGGTACAGTTGTCTCATATCCAACACCTTCATGTATTGGAACAGCTGTTCTGACGTGTATGTTGGAGGGCGCCGGAACATTATTCCCAATTATAATTTCATGTACACAATTAGCAAATTATTGAGAGTTATGAACTTCAAACCTCAGTTGAGGGCCAAAAGTAGTATGGAATATTTTTTCAAATAATTTTTAAGTTCAACGCGATCCAAAATGCAACTTTTTAAACCCCTTTCAAATTGATGTTTAAAAAAAAAAAAAAACTTCATACATCATCAGCCCACTCTAATGATCAGCCTTACGCTTTAGGTACCAGTCCAAGGACTATGAAATATTCTAGTGTAAAACTCCCTTTTTAAATTAATATTTCATATCAACCATGATGGGAATCGAACCCGAGACCTCTTGGATGGTAGGCAAACGCGCTGACCATAACACCACGAGACCAACAATTTATTGGTATTTAGACTTGGTTAAAAAAAATATGAACCCTGCATCATTAGGCATGTTAATTATTTTGAATGTTTGTTATTTCATTGCTAATGTTAATTTTTATTACTATGTAAAGCTGGCTGTTGGTGTTATTTGTACTTCAAGAAACCATCAATATTTGTTTTTTCTCTGTGTCCGGGCGGATAAAGAATACAGTTCTGTACGTGAAATAGAACCAGTATCCTGGACGAGTGGTGTCGACTTGATGTCTACTTTCGAGTAATATTCCTGAAAAAGAAAATCGACTGGAGAAAAGTACGCCTCGTTGTGCAGTGGTTAGGGTGTTGGCCTATCATGCTTGAGGCCCTGGGTTCGATTCCTGGAAGAGTCAACATGAAGTAGATATTTGTTTGCAAAGTAATTTTTCAGTGTCCCAAGATTGCAGTGATAATCCGTGATTTATTTTACAGGTAATCTATAAAAAATGGTTATTAATTTCTACCTACATATAAATACATAATATAAAAGTAATATAATTCTAAATGAATATTTTTTCTGTGGTTCTGTAAAAATCAACTCAAACAACAATTATTACTAACCACGCGATACACGTAGCTTTATTCTACACTATTTTAATACAATACTTGTACAAAAGTTTATTAACAAATACCACAATGATATTTAGCAGATATTTGCATCATAATTTAACTGTCAACACCGAGCACCGGCCGATTCCTTTTAAAATGAATAATGCCAAAAACGGTCACTGCGAATGCCACATGTCCTATGTAATATATACTATGTCGACGGTATCCTATCAAAGAAAAATAGTTCTTCGGAAATAATGTTCGAAATACTAGTTTCCAAATAGAGAATCTTCAAAAAATATGTTTAATCTGCAAGCTTGTTTTACTACTAAAAAAGCTGACATGGGTTAAAGATGGTTAAAAATATAGTGTACTTTTTTTATGTGGAGGAATAAGCTGAAGTAATCAATTAGTTTCATTGTTCACTGCGAACGGTCTAGGCGCTGGGTGCACTTCATATATATTTTATGTAGGAAGGTATAAACGGTGGTGGTGATTTAAAATAAATAAAAAATATTTTAGTTATTTTCGCATATAGATATTTACTATAAAACATTATTATCGAAAGTCAAATAGAATGGTAAGCTGTGCATAATCGCTTATTTTGATTTGATGAATCGCCCCTGCTAGATTGTCGCCTGAAGCATAAGCCTTTATCTTCCTGTAACACATAATCAAGATAGACTGTATGTACTTTCCAATACAGTACTCTATGCACCATCAGGTGCGAATTTGGGTTTGATAATGATGATGAATATTTGCATTTATGTCAAATTTCAAAATATAGTTTATGTATGCAGGCTGTTCTTCAAATTTCGTTTCAAATGGTAGTTATACCATTTTTTAAATGTTCATCATATCGCCGTTAACTCTTTTTTTCTTTGCGCGACTTACTATATTTTTCGTTAATTATTTATATATTTTTTATTCCTAAGACACATTTTGTTAATAATAGTAGTACATTAAGGCTGTAGTCTAGTAAAACGCACGAAAAATTAGGCAATCATCAGATTTTCCCATTTTCATAAGATGTTTTTTTCAATACTGCCTAATTGAAAAAAATAAATAAATATGCATCAGAAAAAAAATTAAGATATTTCTGTTAAAAAAAAATCAAAATTTCATATAACAAAAATATAATTCGTCTTCGACTGGCAAATTACGCCTCTCAAAATTTAGACTTACCTTTGGTACATTATTCTCATATAAAGACTTATTAAAGAAGTATTTAAGCATTTTTTTTAATGTAATTTAAAGATAATAAATTGAAGAAATGGATTAAAGAAGCA
Source organism: Micrasema longulum (assembly GCF_059751315.1). Classification (NCBI taxonomy): domain Eukaryota; kingdom Metazoa; phylum Arthropoda; class Insecta; order Trichoptera; family Brachycentridae; genus Micrasema; species Micrasema longulum. Next base: position 535,880 of record NW_028277577.1, on the reverse strand, counting down.
AAATTTTCAATTTTTTTTTTTTAAAAGAAATATTAGCATTTTAAATCACATATATTTTTTATTAAATTCAAATTTGTTAAAAGAAATGGACATAAATGCGTAATTATTTTATCTTTATTTCAATAAATATGTGTTAAAATGTAGTTATCAATCCTTTCAAAAGAATATATATGTAGGTAGGTAGGTATGTCATATTGTTGTGATAATTTTTTAAAATAACAGTTTTTAAACTTTTAATATTAGAAATCGAACACTGATTTGAGTTTACTGAACACTTTATTTTATTTTTACAAATATAAAAAATATAAAAACAAGAGTTTCGTGACAATTGTTTCGCCTTGTTGGGGCATTTTCAAACGAATGTCATAAAATAACAAGGCGAAACAATTGTCACGAAATTTTCGTTTTTATATTAGTAAAATAAAATAAAGTGTTCAGTGGACTCAAATCAGTGTTTGATTTCTAATATTGTAAGTTTAAATATGGAGTTCTACAAAATAAACACCAAATCAATCAATAACAGTTTTTTTTATAATATTTACGCACCTACTCATTCCTTGGCGTATGTAGGTATTACAATAAAGTAAAATATAGAACCCTTTATTTTTTAAATGAAATAAGGATAATTAGGTAGGTAAGTACCAAATCAAAATGTGGAAAAAATGACATTTTAGTATAATATAATATATCACTGCATTTTGGGCTGATTTTGGCATTTTAAAAACGACAGCCATAAGATTTTCGGATTGTTGTAATAGGCAATATTATTGCGTGCTAGATTTTTTAAGAGCACTGCCTGATACCTACAATAATTATTTCAATAATAGGCTCACCAGGGCTCAGAATAAATCATTCAATTTAAGAAAAATAAGAGTGTTCTTCATTAGAAGCACCTCGCCTCGTTCATCAACACAAAATTATTTTAATCATATGATTGATGCTTGCAACATGCTACCTTAATATTAATTAGGTATATTGAAACTAGGAGAGTGTATTGTAATCAGGGTAATCACTTATCAATTATCGAGATAATAACTACAGATAACCGAAATCACAGTTCGCGAGATTCTAAAAATAAAAGTGTATTAATTTATCAAAAGATCTTTTGTTTAACGTGTTTAAACAGGTCCCTAGGTAAATTAACTATATGGCATAAAAACATATGTTTAAAATTATAATATATATAATTTCCCGTAGCACTGAACTATATCAATGGGAAAGAATATATTTATAAAAAAATGTTTTCTTACACACGGTAAAAATTAGATCAATTCGCACAGCAAAGGTTCTCGAAAATGTATGAAAAAAATAATAAAAATGAACGAATTTGAAACGTCACAACTTTTTTTTAACAATAACCAATCAAAATGTGTGATAGATTTTCGGTTTCCGGGTAGCCATTTTTTCAACGTTTAGTGTATTTCGACAGCTACGGGGTTCTACTTTTAAATGGCAGCACAACTGGTGAGTTGACGAAAACTCATGATGTCACGGGCGGATTAGTTTCAAAATTACATAACTTTAAAAAATAGCAACAATAATACGATGCATATAAATATTTGAAATAATTTTTTGCTTAGTTTGATAATCTATTAATATATATTTTATTTATTTTTATTTATCAAGGTTAACTTAGAGAGATTGGTCTACCTTGTGGTTAGAACTTTTGCCTACCATCGGCACTGCACCGTTCAGTACCGTTCACGGAGAGATAGAAATAAATTTATTTAAAACTGTAGGACTGATCATATCATCTTGTATTCAATTATGATATGCAACTATTAGAAACCAATGCAGTGCCCTATGCACCATTGGGTGCAGATACAGAAATAATTATGAGAGTCAACACAATGTTCATTTGCAATTCCACTGAATTATTTAACGATGTCAACTGGTACAAACTTACATTACTTTCAGTCAAAGGAACTAATGATTAAAATTTTTTGGAAATAAAATTAGTAATAAATAGAAATTAAAAAAAAAAACAAAAAAAGAAAATGTTTAAAAAGGCTATAAAAAATGGATAGTCGAGGTAGGTAGAAGTAAAATATATTATTTCATTCAGCCAAACCAATTTTTAAATATCTATTCCATTACAATACTTAAGTTATCTAGCCAAGAACTAAACTGGTATATGTAACATTTTTGGCGAAATTGAGTTACGAGCATTATTAATGTTTACAGTGAATAAATTCATACCTCGAGTGTAAAAGCATAGTATGTGCAAATACTGTAGTTTAGAGATATGGTAGTTTAAAATTTCACTTTGCTTGAAAAACTGGGTTTTTGAAATGTATTATATAAAAATCTTGTGTTAATATTTAAATTTAAACTTACATACTTCCCTTTTACACTTTAGAGCTTGTAAGAAATGTGATTGTTTTGCATTTATACCTCGAAAATGAGAAATTTGCACTTACTTTGGTTTTACACTACATATGTTGGTGCGAATTGACTCCTTCAATTAGTTTTTGACGTAATATAAAATTAATTCATTTTGACTATTTCCACATTCAAAATAATTTCCTCATACAATATTGCATTCATTATTTTAAATATATTTTTTTTATCTTTGAGATGCCAATTCCTTCCAACCATCCAAAAAATAATAATTTTTAAAAATTCAGAAAAAAATAGATACTGAAATGATAGGAGCGATATGTATTCATAAATATCCATCTTCAATAGAAAAGAGTAGAAAAGCAGATAATAATGAAGAGATGGGAAATATTTCTACAGTCATGATACAAGGTTGCTGTATAGTAAATCTTGGATAGTGGAAAGCAGATGAAACAGAAGAGCCCAAGGAGAGTACATACGTTTGTTAAGAAGGAGACATTATGAGGGTTCTTTGAAAGAGGTAAGCCATATTTGAAAATATATTCTAAATAGATAATTCAAGCACAAGGAAATGATAAATCCTATTAAAGCTCAGACACTGAAGGTATAAATGACGCCATCTTCTATAACTTTAAAGTTTGAGATAAAATATCTACTTTTATAAGATAAATTCATTATTGCTTAATTTATCACTCACAAGCTTCTTGATATGAAAATAAAAAAAGTGTATTAAAACTTTTTTGCATCTGACTATAAATAATTATTGTATCTTTCATCTGAAGATGAAAGATTCTGTTTTACATTTTAGAATGCTATAATTATTTCATATTATGAAAACAAAAATATTTTTTAAAGATTTCAAATATTATGAATATCAGTAGGGCCACAATAGATCTACACGGGTCGCAGTTATGTCAGGAGCTTATTTAGCATTGAGCCCCATCATTAAGGATGATTACAGTGGGAATTACCAAGGTATATCTATATAAAGTTAAAGTTAAATTCACCCGGCGATTTCTTAGACAGTTGTTGGAGAATATAATACTTTAGAGGCCAATAAACTCATCTATGTTAAAGTCATGTCTTTGGTGTCCGATACATATTTTATGTTTTCGAGATTACCGTGTTTCTCACACATGCATTTGATTTAATTCAAACATACCTATAGATAAATGAGAATATACATTAGTCACTGTTTTAATAGTAATCTTTGAAGGACTTGTTGGGGGTTTGCTAAACAAATAGTACAAAGGTAAGAAAAACGAAATTAAGATAGCAATGGAAAAAATAAAACAATTCTTTTTAAACTCAGCTTATTCACTTTTTATTATAGAAATAAAAGACGGGATATACACTTTAATCGACAAATTTGGAAAAGCCAGTGACCGGTTATGTTTATCACGGCCAGGTCATGTTTACTTACAATTAAATCTGTGGAATTGTGGCAGAAGATAGTTGGAGTTATTCAAATGGTGTTTTTTGTTCATCATTACCTAGAAAACGGAATTTAAAAAAACCTAAAATGCATATTAATGGCACAACAGTGACAATATCAGCCTCTGCAACTGAAATTAACAGATTTAACATAGTGTCTTTATTTAACCTTTATGCCAAATACTTTATTCAGAATAAATTTAATAATAAACATACAATATTCCGAAAAGGTACCAGAAGATCGTAGATAAAACCAATTGTTAAATAATTTCTGTCAATAATTTAAATGTGACCTATTTTACAGAAAGAACTGTATTAATGCAGTGTTTTTGTTTGGACAGTTTGGCTAACAATAATTTAACTTCTGCTATTTGCTGAACAAAAACATGTTATGTATATAAATGATAACATACTTGTTGTAATGTTTGGGTTCAAGTAAAGTAGATTTAAAAGAGAGTGTAGGGGTAAAATGAGATAGCGTCTAATTACTGGCGAAAATATTTTTTTCACACATTTCTACATCTAAATAAGGAGACAGAAAATAATTTATAAATTATTTAATATGGTACAGTACATTGAAATAATAATTTAAAACAAAAAACTCAAATTTTGGCAGTCGACATTATTTATGAATTTTTTAAATTAAAATTAAAATTGCTTTTCCTGGTGCCAGAAATAACTGCAGAGTTGTCACACGTGTAACATTTATTTTGTACTCTTCTGCTGCATATACATTATACAAATTACGTTTCTCCTTGTTTCTCAGCTATGCCATATATTATTGGTCTCATCATTTCCATGCTATCCTGTAGCAATGACAATGTGGAAGAATAATCAATTTCCCATCAACCCGAGGTAGTCATCCATGAGAGTTCCGATCGCAAACTAAAAATACAGATAATGACAAATAAAATACTTCAAATGATTAAAATAAAAGATTTAAAATAATATGTTTGTGTGTGATTGTTTTTAAAAATTCTTCAACTCAATAACCATCACTATTCTCAGTAGAGTTCGGCATGGAAAATGGAACATCAAACTACACTATCCTTACATGTTTCTGTCATAAAAATATAAGAATTCAACAGTCATAAAAAACATAAAACCATATTCTGCAATAATTCATATAAACTTCAGTGAAGTATATGAACTTTTGAGTTTTAGGATTAAGGTTGTTATGCAGATTATCACAACGTTTAAATTAGTTATGGAGGTGAGAGATTGTAATGTTTATTTTTTTCCATGTGAAAACATCTGTTTGACAAGAGAAAACCAATATTTTTGAAGAGTTATACCTTTTTAGAATTGAAATAGTGTTTTTTTTAATATAATGAATAGTATTGAGTTTTTCTACTGACATTTCTTGGTGGATCTGCATTTTCATTATAATAATAAAAATACTTTATAGTTTTATTCCACTTTTATTTATAATTTTTTATAAATTTTTTAGCAATGACCAGGTTTCGTCGTGACCGACATCGTCAGACTGGTAATTATAATAATGAATAATATAACTCAAAACTTAAAATTTTTGAGTTATTGCTCTATGGAACTGACCCATTAATATATGAGTTTGGCTATTATTTGGCGCAGACTGTAGTGAAAATGTGATTCTTTCTGTATGATGTAATACCATCTCAACTCTATTTTTTTAATCCAACAATACAATTAGTCCTTTATGTTTCTCGGAGAAGCGTTAAGTTTATGAACTAAAATCCCATTGGTCACATTGAGAATAAAGAAACAGAAAGTTGGACATTGTTCAGTTTCAAAATATTTAAGCTTTACAGATAGGTTACTTACGATTCCCGTAGCATCCACTCTTGTTCCAACAATCTTTAGTCTGATCTCATCTTCTGCCTGTATAACCACATCTTCCTCCTTGGTCATGTAACATGGAGGATTCTGGTTTGGACAGAACTGCATATCCGCAGGAATAGACTGCAAAACAAACAGCTAATAAGTTTGTAGTGTGGAAAGACCGAGGTCTCCGTTGATCATACTGTCTGCCACTCATAAACACTGCTGTTCCATAGTTTGGACTGTGGAAAGACCGAGGTCTCCGTTGATCATACTGTCTGCCACTCATAAACACTGCTTTTCCATAGTTTGGACTGTGGAAAGACCGAGGTCTCCGTTGATCATACTGTCTGCCACTCATAAACACCACTGTTCCATAGTTTTAAAGAAATTGTTCACATTTTTTTAAATCACTAAAGCGTTTTGTTCTGTGTCTGCCTGCTGTTTAAATAATAACAAGTTTTTTTTTTCAACTAAAATAAAAATAAAGCAATCATAGAACCGAGTTGTGGTCCCGTGGTAGTGTTGTGGACTTTCATATCAAAGGTCTGAGGTTCAAATCCCACTCTACCACTATTTGATTCCCATTATTCCAACATAAGTTATTTACAACTTTTTTTCTATTCAAATGGTCTGAAAATTGAAGTATTTGGATAAATAACAAGAACTCAAATAGAACTTCAATATATATTTTCCAATCGGTTGGTATAGTTAAAAATTCCTATAAGTGCCCCATTGTTGCGCTGCAAGAATACTTGTTAATCTAAATTTTATTAAGAGACAAAATGATCATGTTCTTTTGACCAGTCTTTTTTTTGGTTGGCTGGAAGATATTGCTTTTAGCAATAAGTCTGCCAAAGTACTAATTTTTTGTACTTGAAAAATTAATTAATTTGTGGGATTTAGGTTTTTGAGTGTTGATTGGAGTACCTACCCCAGTTAGAGATTGACAGAGATGACATGAGGTTGCTGTTTAATGCGTATTTATTACATGGCGAATTAGATACAGCACTTGGTTGCGTAGCGGCGATGATGGGTAGAAGAAACTGCACTTGAACTACATGCTGGAACTGAGTGAAGTTGTCGAGCTGGATTAAAGTGAACTGAACTTGTTGGCTGACTGACTGGGATTGCGTCTTGTGGTCTCTTTAAAGACGACGTTCCTTTGTAGTTAATTTCTTCACGGTAGGGACAATGTGAATGTACTGCAGAACAATGCTCCCGGTTTAACGTGCAATACCATAAGAGTTGCATTATACGAATGTATTGGGTTCGATATAAAATGATGACATTGCATCGTCGGTCATTAGTCTACTTCAGGTGAACTAATTTGACACGTGTGTGTCATCGATTATGGACTATGGACCCTACAAATTTGTTAATCGAGAACCTAATTTTTTAATAGTAATGATTTCTTTAATAGTAACATAATGATTACTTACATGATGTGATATAAAGCAGGAAAGGGGACCAATTTCTGCAAACATTCCCACCTGAAGGTAAAATATATTCATGAATATTCATATTAAAATGATAATTGGAATGAAACTTCAGTGAAATAAAGACCAGGGACATATAATATCCGCAAAACAGTTTTGAAAACATAATAACTACCTAGGAAGAAAATCCAGCCAATCTGCAAACATTTGGACACACTCAAAACATTGTCGGCATTCAAAATTAATCATAAATCTCCATTGAAAATTGCCAGCAAATTGCCAATATACTTTTAAAAAAATAGCATTAATTACATTATATAAAACCTTGTAAACTTCACAAATAAAATAAAATAAATAATACAAACCTTATTGACTTGTGTAACTATAGCATCCAATACTTCTCCCTTAAAAGGCCGGAAAACAATAGCCTTATACTTTACTGGATACACAACAAACCCTTGACCTGGTTGGATTAATCCCGCGCCAATATTGTCAATAGTTGTAACGGCTATAACAAAACCATATCTGTAAAAAATAATATAAAATTAATACATAAACTTGATATGTCTCAACTCAGCGCACTGTGGAGATAGAACATCTCACGCGATATAAGTTCATTTTGGAATTGTGACTGAAGGCGCTGTGGGAAAACAAATTAGTAAAAATAATTTTAAATCACATATTATGTGATACGTCGAAAGGTAAAACGGGTTTCCATGAATATCAATCAAAGGCAATTTCTTAGTATGTGAATAAGTACAGTATGCTGCTAACTCTTGTGTGGCTGTAGTAATTTGTATGAAAAATAGAAAATTTACTGAAACCGTGGCTTAGTAAGACAGATCACGCTTTGTTGCGGCCAAATCATATAACAGAAGAAAAATTATAGTTCACTTGTAACCTAACTTTGAGAATGCGTTTTAACAAAATATTGATTAGAATTTGTAAGGTTCGTTAAGAGTGCGTTCAAAAAAAATTTATACACAATAACAAAATGGTGAATTTGGGATTTCAATTCCAGGGCTGAATTGGACAAATCAAGCGTAATAAATATGCATTGCCAGTATTTTTGATCAGGAAATGCCTGTGGTTTCAATACATTTTAATTTATTCTGAAATTACCAAAATGTCATTTTTTTATATCCATTCCATAAGGCACAAATTATGTTCATGCAAGTCAATCTAGTTTTACGTTTATGTTTTTGATGAATTTTTGATAAAAAAAAAACAGTGAAATATCGATTCGTCTAGTGCATTTTTTTCAGGAGAATGTTTTTTCTTTCACCTGTAAAATCATTGATTTTATACGGCCGTTTTATAAATAATCAATTGCACTGAATTTATCCAACAAGACATTTAATAAAAATAGCATTTAAAGTGAAAAATGATCACTTAAACCAGCCAATGACAGGTCATAATCCCTATATGTCTAGACCTCTATATTCCTTATTAAAAAATATTTTTTACCTCAATAAATATTTTATTTCAAATCGCACGCAAAACCTCTTGCATGGTAGGCAAGAGAACTGGCACTCTAAATTACGCACTTAAAATATACACAAATAAAAACACCCTGAGCGTCTTTTTTTTTAAATATAAAATAAATATTTGCATTCTTATGATTTACCTAAATATTTTGATTTTGGGGTTCAACGAGTTGTGAATAACCCACCATCAGAAAATGGGAATCAAGTTAGAGTAAAGTGGTTCGAACCTCGGACCTCCTGACCCGTGAGTCCGAAAAACTATGCCGCGTTGGGAAAACGAGGTTCTAGGTAGATTCATAATTTTTTTGAGACATGAAAGTTTGAAATGAAGACATTATTTTATCTTATATTTTTTATTAATATTGTCTTAATGAACTTAATCATAATTAAGGATTGATTGTGTTTTTCTTTAAAATTTTGATGCAGATAGAACCGATATTTATATTTATATATTTATTTATTTACACCTTTTATCTAAAATACAATTTTACGTTCACTTTACCCAGCTAACAAGGGTACATACCCCGTTCCAAGCTAGGCAATTACATTCTAATATATGATAATAGTTAACAAATTAATTAGAGAGTTTAGACTAATAAAATATAAACTTACTCGTATACACATTTTGATACATATACAATATATATACACACATACACATATATACACATATAGTTATCGAAGTACGGAGTGAGCGGAAATCTGACACGAGCTATTGCTTCTCTGTATAAAGACAGCACAGCATGTGTTAGGGTAAACGGATCATACACATCGTGGTTTGACATTCATAAAGGAGTGAAGCAGGGATGTGTGATGTCACCAAGGCAGTTCAATGTGAATATCGATAACTGCATGAAAGAACACAAAGGCTTAAGAATGGGAGCAAAAATGGGTGATATAAATGTCAATTGTCTTTTGTATGCTGACAATGTCGTACTTCTTGCTAACAACAAAGAGGAACTACAAGTCTTGGTAACAAAGGTCTACGATGTATGCAAGGGAAGCGATTTGCTGATGAATGTCGATAAATCGAATGTGATGGTTTTTGAAAGAAATGAAAGTATGGCTAAATGTGAAATCACTGTAAATGGAGTTATACTAAAACAAGTAGAGGAATTTGTGTATCTGGGAAGTATGTTTACTAGGGATGGAATGGCTGAGAAAGATATTGAAAGAAAGGTGAGTGCCGGGAACAGAGTGAACGGTGCACTTAAATAAACCTTGGCAAATAAATGTTTGTCACAAGAGGCAAAATTAGCAGTTCACAACGGAGTCCTGGTCTCGACCCTGATGTATGGGAGCGAAGTATAAACTTGGAAAAACAGGGATTAAAGTAGGCTAAACGCTGTCGAAATGCAATCTCTCAGGCGAATGTGTGGTAAAACTATGTACGATAGATGCACAAATATTGAGGCTGAGACAAGCATTATCGACAAAATCAAGGAGCTCTGTGCTGGTTTGGAAATGTAGAACGAATGGACAGCGAAAGAACGGCTAAGAATATTTACAATGCGAATGTTGATGGATGCAGAAATAGAGGAAGACCGAGAAAGACATGGCATGACCAAATCCAACAAAAGCTTGAAGATGGACATGTCAAAAGTCGGAATAATCGGCGCGCGTGCATGAGAAGATGTATGAATGTAGAGGAAGCGAGATCTGTACGCAAAAATAGAGTGTTGTGGCGTTCTATCCTCTATTCCCACCCTTACGGGAAACGGCGGGATGGTTTGTTGTTGTTGTTATATATACACATGTACATTCAAATATAATTAAAGTTCAATGTAAAAAGCATGTTTTGTTAGATAGATCCCTGTTCCCCAACGTGACTAGTCACCGGACCACAACCCGATTCAAATTTAATATGGACATTTAAACTAAAGGGCAATGGTGAGTGTTCATTTAGTCAAATGGATTTGTAGACACTCACTTTCCTGTACAAGTTCCTTCTACTTCAGAATACAACTTTTGTTTTACTGTTTCCAAGAGTTGGAGGCCAAAATACCGAGGGTGTAAGAGTATTTCATGTTCCAGTGATATCTGAAACAAAAACAAGTATTTCAGTAACAAGCTTATTTACGACAAATCATACTATAATATTGGTTTGTAGAATCACTGGCTCCTTGTCACATTATTAAAAACAAAATATTTGCGGTATTTTTATGAAAAACAATAAAATGCCGACTGTCAACAGAAGTAAAAACTGTATATACGTAATAATATCAATGTCTAAAACTTACGTGATAAAACATTTTTATTTTGTTAGGTTATCGTGTGTCCGCTATAATGCAGGCATTCAAATATTTCGTAAAAAGAAAAATATTATGAAAAAAGCTAAATAAAGTACAACGCGGCAGCGGCGCGTCAGGCTTTTTTGAAAGATGACAACCACAGACAAAATTGTTGTTTGACATTTCATAACAATGTCGCCATTCGCCATAAAAATATTATTGAGTTGCTGTAGCTAAATAATACTTACCGCCGCACAGATAGGTATTTTGGTATTTATCATAAAAAATCTGGCCAAAATTATTTTAGTGTATAAATCGACTTTATAATATGATCTTGTATGTATATTGTATATTTTATGTATTAAGGATATTTTTTTATTTTATTTTATTAATAAATATATTTCATAAATGGTACATGTTTTTTTTAATCTACACAAATCTGTTTTTTATACATATAACTGTAACTCTCCAAAAAAAGAGACTAACTCTAGTGCTTGGAGAGTGACTTACACTGTTATAGTTATTTGTTTATTTAAATTTATATTAAGTGTTGTATTTTGTATATCAAGTGTATGCTTGTTTTTTTAGGGAAAGGGAATAAAGCAGGCATTTTCAAATAAAAGCATTTTTTAATTATTCAAATATTTAATTAAATAATATCTTCATCAGAATAACATAAATTTTCATCTTCTGATACTTTTTCTGAGAACAGAAGATGCAATGGCAAACTCAGCAAAAGGAATTGCAATGCCTCTTTTGAGAAAGCATTTTTATTCCATTTTTTCGTAGGTCGCGAACATGAAATGAATAGAACCGAGCTTAACAATAATCTATTAAGAACATCTTTATTACAATGTTCTAGAGAATTTTCTGGAAATTTTTTATCTATACTGCCGGAAGTGCTTATTCTGGTCTTCAGCAGCTTCTTCTGAAAGTTGACCGATCGGTAATATGGCATATTTGATTATCGAGGGTCAGTGAACTAATATTTTATTAACAGTGGGCGACATCAGATGCCAACCAAACAGTAAGTGTTTTGGATGAATAACTATAGTTATTGAACTTAACTTGAATGCATGAAAGATCCACTTGCATATTGAGTTTCGTCGAATGCATTGACAAGATATATTCTCACTCAATTTTCTTTATTTATCTGCATTATAGATATAAAAATATTTTTTTTATTATCTTACATACATTTATTTTTATTATTTTAGATACATTTTTAAATGTGAATTTGTAAAAAAGCGTAACTTTTCAATGAATTAAAAATAATAAGTAATGAACAGGAAATAATTGAATAACACACTCCAAACATAAAATTTATTAAAAACTCGCGTACATAGAAACATAATAGTATATTTTGTAAACAGACTATGAAAATACTTTATTATGATACATTGTTCTTCCGTCCATTATCACATATTATATTCGAAATAGACAGAATATTTTGTGCATCTTTGATGCGCTACAGATATTGTTTTTCATACTCTGTTTTTAATACTTAGCTCTTTTTGAAAAATGTAAAATTCTAGTTTTGCAATAATATGACTTTATTTCAAAACGGAATATCTACTAAAGTGTGAACCTCAATAGAGATGAAGAAATTATTGAGGAATATGGATGTTTTGATATTTTTACCTGTGTAGTTATTAAATACACATAAAAAACCGACTTACCTTTTAGTTATTTTATGCGCCATGGCGCAGTTGGTTAGATGGCCAACTGTGAAACTGGCGTCGCGGGTTCGATTCCCGCCAGTTGCAAGTAAAAAATCCAAGATTTTTTTTCTCCATTGGTCTGGGTGTTGTGGTGTATTTTTCGTTGCCTCCTTTCATATCCCCTCTATCCCACCTGCTGACAAGCTTAAAAATAGAGGCTTAGGGAGTTATTTCTTTTAAAAATTTTTTTAAAAAAATATGGAAAAAACTATTAGCCACATGATACTTTAGGTAAGTGAATAAAAATGCCCTCAGAAAATAATTACCAGCTTATGTGCATATTTTGAAATCACAATTTGGTGGATCGAAGGAACAACAGTTTGGTGGTACTCAAAATAAAAATAGGAAAATAATTTAAGAGTTTTTCTGTAGTTTCTCTTTTATTGAACATAATACATTTTATGCAACTTTTTAAGCAATTTTAACAAATTTAACAGATATATACATAATTAATAATTACATATTCTTCACATTTGTTGTCTTTGATTCCATGAAAAAAATTCAGGGATTTTCCAGATTTTGAAAATATCTAATTAAAACAACTTACATAAATATCATGGCAAAAAAATATTTCAAAATAGTAAATAGTATACCACTAAATTCTTACGATATTTAATAATATTAATGAAATTCTAATGGTAACACGTCCAAAGCAATAATTGTAAGATATTTTAGTTAATAATTTTTGTTCAAGATTTATGCGAAGCAGTTTTTAATAGAAATGAAAAAAAATGTGCGGATTTAATAAATAAATTTTTAAAAACACAGAGATTATATTTTTAAAATATAAAGTTCTTTAACTAATAGAGAAATATCACATACTACAAATACCGATAAAAATATGTGAAATCGATTTAGAAAAATGAATTGTATTTTCAAAATAAATATTGATATTGTGTAGAAATGTTTTCATACATAACGTTTAAAATAAAATTGTTCAAAAATATGTCTTCACAAAAACACAACATTTTTGGCCTTGACAATTGTGACGCAAGATTCGTGATGATTTTCTATTTAAATTTAAATAGTCACAAAGTTCATAATTTAACCTAATCGTGACGTATTAGGGGCGTGACCAATGCAATGAAAAGTTTTCGTGGGAATTTAAAATTATAAATTAAAAAATATTTTTTAAGCTACTGTACAAAGATTATTTTTTTTACTGTACAGTATTTCATAGACCCTTATTAATTTAAAATTGTGAAAAAAAGTGATACTTCCCTATTGCCTAAATCTCTTAAAAAATTTAATGTATTGTGATGAGGATTATCCACATTTTTTAGATTTAAATATCATATTTTATTTAAATCATTTACCAGTTAATTTTTAAGGCTAAAGCGAGTCAAACTTAATCATAATGGAATACTTCTGAGGCAAAGAACACAAATGGGTAGAAACATAGAACATGTTTTTAAGTCTCTGCCATCGACCTATTAATACACATAGATGCGCCCTGAGCCCTCAAAATGATGACACTTAACTGATGCCCTAACGCTCAGTGATGACCAGCACGTATTTCGTCTTTCTTTGACTGCCAACCGGGTGTGACGTAAGCTTGACGTTTAGAATCGAAACCAAAATGCCTGGTTGTCTCGTGAAAGCGTGTAAATACAGTTCAGACAAACATTAAAAAAATTATGGTGTAACTTTTCAATGGGAAAAAATTGTTTATAAGTGAGAAAAAAAAAATCATACTCAAATAAAAGTACAGTAAAACCACGTTTTTACGTTCCTCAATTTTACATTTTCCCGCTTTTTACGCCGAAATGTTAAGGTCCCACTTTTTTTCATACATTCTTATTCAAATATCCCCCCCAATTAACATTTTTTTGTTTTTCATAACTCCCGGTTTTACGCTGAAATTTTCTTGAAACTCATTCAATCTGTCAAGACGTCGAGCCGCGCGCCGCCGCGTAAATGGAGAATAAAATCGAGGCAAATAAAAAAATGTGTAAATTATTGTCTCAAACTAAATTCAAAGTAGGTGCAGTGTAATTATTGACCATTTTGTTAAAGTGTCTAATTTTGTCATTTTACTAAATTGTGACATGCAGTTGACGCATGTTTAGGAAGAATAAAATCTTTACAGAAAGTTTAAAAATATGACAATAGAAATATTATTTGTCATAAACGTAATGTGAAAAGAAGATATTTATACAGTTATCATAAAAGTGTGAAACACTTTTGCTGCGATGTAAAGAACAGTTGAAGTTCTGTAGTACACTAAAAAAAGTGATGGCATATAAATAAAATTTCTCAATATTTAGGGGTTGTACGTATTTTATGCAAATTCAAATTTTTATTTTCGTGTTTTTAAGGTTAAGTCCTACGTAAAATTATTTAAAAATGTTTTTTTTTTTAATTCAATAAAAAAAATTATAGTATTGATTGAAAATATACAAAATACTTTTTACAGTTTTTCTGAAGTATATATAGTATAGTCTAGTAAATTAAATATATTTTTATGTAATATAATATTTTCCATCCATTTTTAATTTTATCACTTTCGTGTTTTCCTCAGATTTACACTTGTTGCTCCCTAGAAAATCGTAAAACGGGGGTTTTACTGTATCCTTTATTTTATATGTCAAACCACGCCTGGCGGCACAACAGCGAAGCTCTTACTGACAGGGGTGGACTGTAGGAATACATTTTTAAAAATATAATAAATTTGAGGTAATATTTTTTTTGCATTGCTCAAAATCCAGTAAAAATAAATAAATGGCTCGAAATTATTAGGAATTTGAGGAAAAAATTTAATCGGAATTTAATATTGTTTGTAAACATTTATATATGTACTTTTTTTATATACCAATAATGAGTATCCTCCCATTTTTGATAGTTTATGCAGTCTCTTACTTTACTATGGGTACTTTGTATCATAGTTTATTCTGGGTAAATTTTCATGTCACTACTGTTTCTAACATTTTGTTAAATCGGGTTGTGGTCCCGTGGCTAGTGTTGCGGTCTCACGGATCAGAGGTCTTAGGTTCGAACCCCACTCTACCCCAACTTGATTTAAATGTTCTAATAGTGAGTTATTTACCACCGAAATTTGAAATATTTGGGTAAATTATAAGAACACAATTTTTTTTTAAATTTAATTCTAAAGAGCGCGGATAAAATTTATTGGATTAGTAAACAGATTACTAAAAATATGTCATCATATTACACAAAGCCTTATATTATCAACAAAAATATACAAAACAGGCAGTAATTATATGTAGGGAATGAATTCATGTCATTGAAAACATATTTGTACCATTAAATAAACACCATTTTAATACCACGTTTTCGATATCACCATTAGACGTCCAAACTTATAAATTTATCTCAAAATGGAAGTTGATGATTAGGGTTGTGATTTTATGATCAAGAATAATATGCATTTAATTTATAGATTAAAACATTAACTGAAGATTGATAAGATTTGCTGAAATTGATAAATTATTATGTATGTATCTATATATATTACAAAAACACTTACATTTTATGTTAAGTTCGGAGGACAAACTGCTAATGCAAATTGATAAACTGGGATAAATTTAATTAACTACAAAGAGATGGGGTACATTTTTAAGAAGGGAATATGGAAGTCTTAAAAATGTTTTACCTCTCTGTTGCAATAAATTTAGACCTTAATAACTTCTGAGGGAGTGAAATCCAGTCTGTCTACAAACATTTCGGCATACTCAAAACATTGCTGGTATAAATCACTTTAAATAATATTACTGAATAACATTTAGCTATTATTTTAAGTAGCAATTGATCAATATTGCGTCCAATTATTCGGTTGAAATGGAATCAAAAAGTATTTTACGGGTTTACATAATAAGGTTTAGTAAAAGATTTAGAGAAGTGCACACATTAAAAAAAAAAGTTATAGTTGAGCTTTACAAAATCTCTAATCAATTCAAAAACAATTATCAACAATCAACATTCCTAAACAGCTGAATATACTAACAGTTTATAAGATAAAACTTGGACGCCTATAGAGTGAAGCAACATTAGCAATAAGTGATATAACAACCGTTTTTAACGGAACATACTGCTTTAATTTTGGTGGACTATATTTTACTAACGGATACTTTTCATTAATTTTAATAGTTGGAGACATTGCATAAACGACAAACGGCATAGTTTTCATATTATTTGATAAAACGCAAGTCTGGAATTAACACAAGACAAGTCATTAATAATCTGTTTTTTAAAAAATATAACAATAGCAATTTTGCATAACTTTTATAAGCGAATACTTAATATTTTTGATTATTTATTTATTTCATGTTTTCAACAAATTACCAAGATAAGATTTTTTTAGTTATAATAAACTGTAATTTTGATAATTAGTTTATCAATAGTTGAAGTGATTATTTTGACAATTATAATTTATTGTATCTAAGCAAAATAAGCACAGGTATCAGATTATACTTGTTTACCTGTTAAAAATAGTAAAAAATATTTTAAATCAGATAAGCTCATTAGAACAGAAAACAGAGTCATTAATGCACTGATGTTACCACTGTAAACATTTTTAGAGTAAAAATATTTCAATTCTGGCACTTTAATAGTTTTGCCATGACTAACCTGGTTTTATTATTTATTTTTACATTTTTTAAATTCAGAATAATGTTTCATTACTCCTTTAAATCATTGTGTTAACTCTTTTAAAATCGGACTTAAGTCTGTTAATAAATACACTTTTTAATCTTGTGCGAGTATTACACTGTGAGTATTATTTACCAGTCACACGGTAGTAGAGGCTGGTTGTTTGATCATAATAGTTTAACATCGAAATATTAGCAACAATTTTACAAAATTATTACTTTCAATTTTTAACTATATGATCAATCAACAGGTTTAACTAAACTTTTGCCATAAGTTCTTATACATGCAACGCCTTCAAGTATTAAGTACGGTGCTATTTTAAGAGATCTTTGACCGGATTTAGCGGCCGATGGATCAACTACTGTTGGGGTGGACCGAGGCATAGACATTGGCCGTGGCGCGGTCTGCCGCCTCCTTCACCCCCTTGAGCCCCGCGGCCAGCCCGGCGGGGTGAGAGGGGGAGAGGGGAGAGCTGGGACGGGGGAACATATTGGATAAAACATGGTTGAAGCCTATCACCTGCAAACAAGAGAGACAGACACATTTAGGAAGAATCACAATGATATTTCACGAGAGCTTAAATTCCCCTGCACTGCTCTCTTCCATGCCAAGAGTTGACATTTCCTCGCTCCGGTTGTTGTTTACGTTTTAAAATCTATATTCTCTAAAACACTCAAGTTTATTTATGAAGATTCTTGGTGGAAGTTCTTTATAATTTATTATAGACATAAAAGACGAGAGTCACTTGAATCCAGTCTCGAAGATGTTGTGAAAGCGATAAAACCGGTCACCGGTTGTTCCAAATTTGTGAATTTAAGTATCACTCGTCTTTTATTTGTAAATAATAATAATAATAAAAGCCTAGATTACAATTACAATGCGGAAAGTTTTGTACGTATCATAACCCACTGTGAAGAAAAAATCGTTTTAAAAAACTTTCAAATAACCTATAATAGCTTTAAAAAATAAATGTCAAGAGACAAGTACATTTTTTAAAAGGCTTGTTTAGTGATGCCTTTTAAAAAAAATCCTAACTTTGAGTAAAAAAATGTTTGTTTCGTGCAATATATCATAACATATCCATTTTTCATTGTGAAATTTCATATTTTCATTGTTTTTGACATTATAAATGAAATCGTTTTTACATAATAATTCATATGTTTTTATCCATGCTTTACTCAATGTAATGGAGAGTAGATATTCTTCTAATGTAAGTATATATACTCTTGAATCATCGATACGACTACTTAGTTATATATTTTCATAAAATATTGAACAATATTAAGGGATAATCTAATAAACTTGTTTTTTTTTTTATAAATCCCCGTAACAACAAATAAAATTGCTTCTATTTCCAAAATAACAAAGATCTAATGAATCATTGAAAACAGGGGAAAAAATACAACAAAAGCAAACATCACCCATTTTGGTACTAGCGCTGTGGGTTAACTTCTTCCAAGGTGTGTTTAACTCTAGTTCAATTTATTTTGGCATTTTCAGCATTCTAATAACAAAATATTCTCATTAAAAAAAATAGTTATAATTAATAAATTACCGCCAGCATACTTTAAGAAGCATATGTAATGGTTTATTAACATTTAATGTATACAATTCTGATTATATTTTATGTCAATTACTATAATACTTTATGTACTTCTTAACCAAATATTGTAAGAGCCCTCTGGGCGTTTATTAAATAAATAAATAAACAGATAGGGAACATTTTAGAGAAGGGAATATGGAAGTCTAGATATTTACAGGGCCTTTGATCTCTCATTGGCTGGTTTAAGTGGTCACTTTACACACTGTGTAACATACATTATTCTGCTTAAGTTCGAACATTTATATTTATTCAATTCTTGTCTGTTGATTTTTGCAAAGTCAAAGAGCTGAAACCTTTATTAATGCAGGTGAGATTCATCTGACTGAATTATTATCATTTTCCTTTTTTAAATGCTCTCCATCTCTGTTATAAATTAAGCTTGATAACTCCCCAGGAGGTGAAATCTAGTCCATGTCTGCAAACATTTCAACAAACCTAAAACATTGTTGAAATATTAATTTGAATGTGTGTACCTGCAATATTTTACAGAACATGGACTGACCATCTTGACTCAATTTAACAAAAAATATTGAGATACATTACAATTGGTGCCAATGCAGTGACATATGCATAATTTACATGGGAATAAGGGAATGATGAAATTGTTATATCAATATTGTTGAAAAATTTTGTTCAGCACGATACAGAACTGAACAAAAATGTGTATTTAAATAAAAATTAATTATTTTATCAACAATATTTTGAGCTTGTCCAAATTTTTGTAGACAAGGACTGGATTTAACTCCTTGGGGAGCTTTTATAATAACATATTATAACAAATATGGACAGAATGGTGAATGTTACACAGTGTGTAAAGTGGCCACTTAAACCAGCCATTGACAGGTCATAAGTCCTGTAGATGCCTAGACTTCTATATTACCTTCTTTTAAATGTTCTTCATCTCTGTTGTAATATGGAATTATTTTATGTTTTTTTATTCAAATAAATAATTGGTCTTTGGAATGAGGCTATATAAATTAATCATGAATGTACTTACCATGTGACTGCAGTTTTTCCTGAACCTGTCAATGCCGAATGCACGAATAGCTCGAGAGAAGCCCATGACCTGTGAGTCCACCCATGCAGAGCGCAGAGCTTCACACTTTCCTCCCGCTGCCTCTCGGTACACTACCCGCTCCACTACACTCTGAATAGAACAAAATAAAAATTGAGAATCATAAAAATAAAGTTTTACTGAACATAAAATAAACAAAAAACTAAATGACAAAAGATGTCTTGGTAATAAAAAGACCCAAGTATAAAATACAAAATATCTCTTTGGTAACAAACTTTTTCAGTTGGTACTTCAACGAAAATATGTATTTTTTGTTAACTGGTCAACTTATGTCATATTTCTCAAAACTAGGTATGATATTGTGGCTCAGTCTGTCAATATATTGAATATTCGTTTCATTTTATACATAGTAAATTTATTTAGACAGTACAAATACAAAACAAAAGATTAGTTGAAAGCTTTTAGATACTCTAGGTCAGTGATATTCTATCATTTAGGTAACCAATGACACACCGAGACATTTTGGGTGACACACACCGTTTACAGACGATCTTCGCCCAAGAACGAGCGATCCACTTTTTCGCAAGATTTCTATGCAATTCAGCGACAAAACAGTTACTTATTTAAATAATGATTCGTTTTCGCCTTTTAATAATAATATTTCAAAAACAAAACTCTTTCGTTTAATAGGACTGAAAAAATATTACATAATATTCCTTGTGAAGGTGTGACATGGCAACCGGGTCAAGACAGATTTTGTCAGAATTTTGACACGCACAGCTAAAAAGGTTAGCTATTACTGCTTTAGGTTCTTGATAAACAGAACTAACAGAGGTTTTTTTTCATTTCAATATTAGAATAGATGTATCACAAGCCGTCATTATATATGTGGCTTAGATCTAAAAGGGCCAATGTCAGATTGAATTTTTTTCTTGCCAACATTTTGTAAAGGGTTGATGTCAATTAAAAAAATATATACATAAATTGAACTATTTTATATACACATACACATGTGGTAATGTTTTTTATTAATATGCATTATCAAACTCGTTAATTATAATTCCTCAGAATAGCTGAAAACTCTTACTCTCCTGTAATATTGCGATTAATGACATTGGCCCTTTTAGAACCAAGCCACAGATGTGTCCTAATTAAGAAATTAATGTAGCATATTTCTCAGTGAAATATATTACTAACGCAATATTTATAGCAAAACTCACCATAACTTTGGCATAACCCAAATTTCTAGTGTAGGTGATAAGAATTTTCTTTTTTGGATCGACAATACTCTCTTCGACAATTTTCACGGATTTAGCACTAAAAAATCTGAAAGAGCATAATACAGAATTGTTGTTAACTTATAAATGACAGGACAAAAACAGTATTTTCAAAACTAAGCTACATCATTTTCCTAAGAAAAAATTCAATATAATTTGACATCTGTATTTAGTGACAAAGTTTTTTTTGGAATTTTCAATGACAAAATGTGTATTATGTATATTTAATGGTGTTTTTTTTTTTAATACACAAGACATGTTTTTCAATATTGTATTAGCAGTGAATATGGGTGTGACATCCTAGCCACAGCGATGTTAAACAAATGAACAAAAATGAATGCATACGCCAAATTTTATCAGTATAAAATTGTGTGCGCTATTTGGATGGCTTTTACAAATGTCAAAAATTGTATTAGAAAAATAATGATAATACATAAAATTCAATTTCGATAATATTTAAAAAAATTCGAAATATTTAAACAGGAAATATCTGGGAAATTTAAAAGTGGACTAAAATTAAAATAAAAAAAATATAAAAAATGAAAGTATTGTTAATTACCTTTCTCCCCATTTAGGTACTCTGTTGGTTTTTGTAAGCAAACGTTTGGTGTGAAGTTTTCCCTCTTTTAATTCTCTGCTGACAACATCTTCCGACAGGACATGAAGACTGGCAACACAAAGATATGCCCCATTAATAATGACCCAAAAATAACACTTCCAAAAGTGTCGACATACATATTTTTTGCTGATGACCTATTTTCATGCACAAAAATAAGATGAATTTACATTTTTTAAATAACGTATCCCTAGTAAGCATTATGTATATTTTTATACCAAACAAAAATGAAATTCAAGGTTATCATTTCCCATAATCATTTCCCTATCCGCACCCAGTGGGGCATAGGGCACTGCATATGTTCACCAAATACAGTGTATCTTGATAATTTGTTACATGAAGGTAAGGTGATCAGTCTTACACTTCAAATACTAGTTCAGGGACAGCAATATTGCAGTGTAAAATCACCATTTAAAACTAATGTTATGTCAACTTTCCCGGGAATCAAACCCAGAATTTCAAGCATGATAGACTAAAGCGCCAACCACTACTCTACGAGGCGGACTTCTCTTCACTCTATTTCCTTTTTCAGGAACCCGAGTAGCGAAAGAGTCAAAAACACTTCCAGGATTGTGGTTTTCTATTGTTACTATTTCACATCCAGAACTGAATTCTTCATTTGCCTGGACACAGAAAAAATAATTAAAATAAAGATAATACAAAATTTACAATTTTGTACTTTTATTAAGGCTTCATTTGCTTATTCTTAGCAATGGACTTGGGATGTATTTAGGGGCACAATGAGGAAATTCAGTGCTACAAGAAATTGGATATAAAAATGTTTTCTTTTTGGGTAAAAATTAGAGCATTTAATTGTACGGCAAAGTTTCTCGAGAATGCATGAAAAAATTTATAAAAATGGTTTTAATAAAAATGAACTATAGTACTTTCTCAGTAATCGTCTGCTCGATATTCCGAAAATAACTGTAATTCAACTTTTTTTTACTATTTGAAAGCATAAAATCAGGCTCTATAATTCGCCGGTTTTCGTATGTCGAATTCAATAGTCCGCCGCATGCCTATAGACTCAACTTCGTTCCTTTGGAAGAATTGGTTCAGAAGGAGACTGAAAACTTCAGAAGGAGGCATGAAGACAATAATTGTCAATATACCTCAAAGCTCAAACAGTCAAATTCTCACACAGATTCCTCAATAAAAACGATTTTTTTTATGAAATATTTATTTTGAACTTTACCATATTTGTATGCATGCAATATAATAATACGCCATTTTCACTAATTGGACACTTGACTGGTTTTTAGGGTGGTGGATTACTGAGAGAGAACTGTACTTTGTAATGTCATAGGTTTAATTATAGAATAATGTGTTGTAATAGATTTTCGGTTTCCGGGTAGCCATTTTTTTCAACGTTCAGTGTATTTGGACAGAACTACGGGATTCTATTTTTAATTGGCTGAGTAATTACAAAACTTTAAAAATCATAGCGATGTTAATATGATACATGAAAAAATATTTTATAATTTTGGGTATAGTTTGATGTTCTAAAAACAAACATTTTTTAAAAAGCACTGAACATGCTCATTATTATTACAGTGGTAATTTATAGCACAGTAAATCAAGGGTTTTTATTTTTCATAATGTCTTTCGCGGGAAAGGTAAATCATTCTAAAGTCTAGTAACTTGGAAAGAAAAAGAATATCTGAAAAAAACTGTTTTGTAACGAGGATAGATGTTTTCTTCTAAACTGATTGAAATGATAAATGTAATGATAATATCATGTTAAAATCGAAATTGAACATTTACAACACATTATCATGTAGCTAATGTGCCAGTTAGTGCAGATGCAATAATGTTTATATGGTGACATATTAAAGGGTTTATGAAGCAAATTTAAAATAGATTACCAAACAATGAGATTAATGGATAAAGTATAAATTTTACAATGTAATATAAACAAAGACATACCTTTGCGGATTAGGATATCTTTTCCAATAACCACAGGCCACTTGTTCCCAGCTGAAGTTGAATAAAATACTATCTTCAAAGTATCGAGCCATTGCAATTTCTAATGATTTAATTCGATTCAATTATGAATGCTACTGGAACAATTTTGCTTGTACAGATTTATACCATGCGCAACCATGACAATGTCGCCTACTGCCTGAAAAATACAAATATCTCATGTCAACTTTAATGTCAATTTCGGAACACATGCTCTACACACCTACAAGGTCCAAAGTACATCATTATCGATAACAATTCTAATTGACGGTATTTTCATGTAAATACAAATCAACACGATTAAACTCACCTTAGATCCAGATGGTTACGAGCAAAGTTAAGGTTTTGTCATAGGAAATACTGCAATAACGGCGAATTTACCCGACATGTTATTCTGTTTAATGAGAGAAAATTCTTGATTAAACCGTAAGAGCTTTCAGTTCGACAGCTGATAAAACAACTCTGCTCTAATTATAATCATTCATAATCGATAATCTCGCTAAAACCAGAGCCGAAACTACAAAAAAATCTCACAAAGTTTTTAACAAACGATTACCACACACAAGATTTTTATTGTTTGTCTCTGGTTTCTGGGTATGTCACTTCAAACATAGACAATATTTATGACTGGAAATAATATTTTTAAAAAAAACAAAATATAAGTATCTACTTATAATGTAAGATTTGTGTTTATCAACAGATGTTATCACATATTTTTTGCGAAAAGAGTAAGAAAGGGTAAAGTAGCCGGACTGCTAATTGAAACGTTTCCCGTACATCAGTTTTAGTTACAATAAAAAAATTGGAAAAAAAAATACTGCCATCATAAGCGAAAAATACTGCTTTTTGACAAAATCATAAAATTAGTAAAATATAAAGTAATATTCTACAAGGAATTTTGGACCATTTTATATATTTATAGCATTGAGCAGTATCGAAATTATTTCAGTACGAAAAACGAGATAATGTTTTTGAACCAATAAAACAACACAACGCAATAAAACATTAATTTGAGTATAGAAATGAAACAATGCATGATCTACATACGTATGTAGATGGGTGTTAAGATATAACACACACGGGTATTTCTGGTTTTGAGACAGTTGACACACTATGTTTTTACTAGAGCAAGTAGTTTTTTGTAACACAGATCTTATATAGGGTCTCTTAAAATAAAAAGTTAGATTTAACAATAAAAACGCTAAATTTTAAAAGTTTTGAAGTGGCTTTTAACATATTTCACCATTAAAAAAACAATGCTAAATAATTATTTTACATTCGGTGATTTTACACGGTGGTATAACACACCGTTACCAAAGGCATTAGTCGAGATTTTTTTAAATGTAAGTTAAAAAAACAATTTATTTGCAATGATCTGTGTTAGTAATTATCATAATATGATAAATTATCTGGAATTGGGAAAGGTTGAAATTATGATAATATTTCAGGAATATGATGTACTAAATGCAATGTTTTGCTCAAGGGGGTCAAAAAACACCACTTGACTAAATATCGTCTCTTACTCATAAGTGATATAATACTGTATCTGGCTCTCTAGGTTTTGTTTTCTTTCTTACTCAAGCTCTACCTAACAAGACTTAATTACTTAGCAATGCCTCTCTTGTTCTTTTGATATGCTATTAACGCCTCTTACATATTTACATATTACTATCACATGTGTTAATAATTATATGCATAAATAAAAAAATATTACATAAAACAACACTTTGGCTAGAACATCCCAGTTAGTGGAAGAAAAAAAGCCAATAAATGAAGAAGAAGATGATATATGACTGTGGCAACACCATTTTGATTACGGCGATTTCTCAAAATATGCCAAAAGAATTGTCTCTAACATCCGGTCAATCAGTTTTTAAGAAAAATGGCAAAAACTTATGATTATTTGTTTAAATTATTGTTGATCGGGGATTCAGGAGTTGGCAAAACTTGCATATTGTTTAGGTTTTCTGAAGATGCCTTCAATACCACGTTTATATCGACTATCGGTGAGTCATTTTAGCCGTACATTCTTTACAGCATCTTTCTAAAGGTTAATTTACTATTGGTGAATTCATCGTATTGTTTTCTTGTGCAAAATACCTCGCAGTTTAATTTTCGGTCAGTTACTATTTTTATTATATGTCACGCGATCCGCGATTATTCTTTTTATTGTATGACATATCGTATCGAATACCTTTAGAACGTTCGACGTCTACATGTTTTTAATAATTGATTTTAATTGGAATTAATGAGGAATGATTCACCCAAACTCCTTTTAATTTAATACGATGCAATTAGAAAAAAATAAAATATCATTTTTAAGATAACAGGGCATAATTATGTGTATAAAGTATACCTCATAAGTAATTAATGTCAAAAATTGAATTCTTATTGGTGACAACTGACGACTATATTATTTTGTTGTTGTTTCAGGCATTGATTTTAAAATTCGAACTATAGATCTTGATGGAAAGAAAATTAAACTACAAATATGGTAAGTACTTCTTTTATTGTTTTTTTTTTGTTGTGAAATAATAGCTCAGGGCCCGATTACAATGGGAAGTTAACAGATTTATCTTCGACTGTCTATAAAGAAAAAGCGATATTTGTGTACGAAAATGAATATATTTGCATGAACATTTAAAGTATCTTCGTCGGTAGCCTATAATTGAACATAGAAGAAAAAATTGTATGCATATTCTGTTTTTCATACAGAAAACTTTATTTTACTTTGTAAATTAAATTGAAGATAAATTTTAACTTCCCGTCAGAATACGTACCCAGAGCTGGTATTCCAAACGCTCTCGCGGCCGTATTACCTCGGGCATTTACATACAAAATATACTAGAAAAACTGTTTTCTCGTGCCGCGAGAGTGGTTCAGAATAGCACCCCAGAACTGTCAATAGCTATAAAAATCAAATGTATACCTGGGTAAATACTTTGTATCCGACAGTAAGAAAATATTACTAGTTAATTTATTGAATTTCAACCTTCTTTTCAGGGACACAGCCGGCCAGGAAAGGTTCCGAACAATAACCACAGCATACTACCGAGGAGCGATGGGCATTATGCTTGTTTACGACGTTACAAATGACAAAAGTTTTGAAAATATTAAAAACTGGATTCGAAACATTGAAGAAAATGCCAGTGCCGACGTGGAAAAGATGTTGCTTGGAAATAAATGTGACTTGAATGAAAAGAGACAGGTAATATTATAAATTGTAATTTATTCAAAATTTTCATTTTAAACAAAATCTTTTATGAACTCGAGCACATGTTACTTGATAATGTTCTATTTGCAACTGATTAATTAAAAACCAGCCACAACTCTAGCTTTCTGATCTTCATATTGCTTTACCACTAATTAATGATAGCCTAAAATGAAAATAATCTTTTCACTGTTTTGGATCAAACAAACAGTGCTAAACTGTGCGGCACTCTATAAAAAAAAATGAAGCGCAGCACTATTGAAGTACAGCGATGCTTTAGTGCTGTTAGACCTTAAGGGATGATATACAATCATGGACCCAAAAATAATGACCTAAAATTGTTGAGAAGGAATGAAAAACATACAAGTTTTCAGAAATTCATTGTATAAATCTCATACCGATCATCCAATTCATTAGGCAGGCATCTCCTAGTCACCTTAAATCTAATATTGTAGATTTGTGCCTTAATTTGATTTATTTTATCAAATGATGCTTAATAATCATCCAATCGGGTACATTGGCAAAATTTCTGATTTTAGGACATTCATTTAGGAATGTTTTTGAAATGACACGCAATATAACCTTTTTTACAGTTGAAGTTTTTCGGCATCAGATTTTTTTGTCATTTTGCAATGTACAGTCAATTAGACACAAAGGACATTTTTACATAAAACTGCTTACTTAAATGTACTTTTAATTTAACTTATCTTACTAGCGAACTGGACGATTTATATTTGATTTAAATAAAGTCGCTGAACACCCAATTATTTTTCCAGGTCTCTAGAGAACGTGGGGAGCAGTTAGCCGTAGAGTATGGAATCAAGTTTGTGGAAACTTCGGCTAAATCCTCTGTCAATGTAGAGGATGCCTTCTTTACCCTGGCCAGAGATATTAAGGCTAAAGTAGAAAAGAAATTGGTGAGTTGTCTTTTGTTTTTTACTGTACTGTACATTTGAGTTTGTTCGTGAAAATTCTTGGTGGAAATTCATTGTAATTTATTATAGAAATAAAATACATGTTATAGATCAGTCTTGAAGATGTCGAGAAAATGATGAAACTGGTCACTGGTTATTCCAAATTTGTACATTCAAGTATCATTCGTCTTTTATTTCTATAATTAAGCACTTCACCGTGCAAAGCAAAAAACAAATTTAATATTGACGCCAATGTGATTTAAAAAATATTCGTATTTAACCCTTAGACTGCTAAACAACGATATATCGTTGTTGTTAATCCCCATCATAAAGTTTTAACTAGACTGATGCTGACGTCATAATCCCCAAAAGGGTAAATGAATTCGGGAACTGCTTGTTGCACTTAACCGCCAGTCGTATAAAACATTTTCAAAACATAAAAATTACTTATTCGACGGGTTATTATTCAGTTTCGTACCTATTTCAGCCCTACGGAAAATTTAATACAAAAAAATGTTTTCTTACGCGCGGTAAAAATTCGAGCATTAAATTGTACAGCAAAGTTTCTTGAAAATTAATCAAAAAATTATATAAAATATTTTAATAAAAACGAACTACTTTGAACGACGTCACTTGTTCATATGAATCAACCAATGATAAGAGGGTTGTGGAAGATTTCCAGTTTGCTAATCGTCAATGGAGCAATCAACAGAACAAATCAAGAAGAAGCGGAAGAGAGCTTGCGACGTCACACGCGGATTAATTTCGTAAATACAAAACTTTAAAAATTCGTAGCGCCGATAATACGATACATAAAAATTAAAAAAAAGCTTTGTTTAGTAGTTTATTGACAAATATTTTTTTTTTAAATAACTAAATTTCCTCATTATACGTTTACTTATGATGTTTAAATTTGCAGTGCTTTAAAAAAAGAGAAACAACTAAACACAGGAAACTTCTAGCTAGCCGGGACCGGAAACAGGGAATTTTTTACATTGCAAAAGCAGTGAAATAAAAAATAAATCATTTTAATATTAAGAATTATTAATCACTCATTTTATGTCTTCCCTGCTATTATACCCGATACAGTGATTACAAAAATATTGATGTATTTCCGTAATGAATAACTAATTGAATACTTTACCTTTAATGTAATAATAATTATTATCTAGTAAGGTCCCTATATCACCGGAAAACCCCGTAATTAAGAATATAAACAAATAAGTAAAGAGCCATAAAATATAAAAATAATTCACCATGGAACCTAAATGATTGTCAATTAGGACGTTTGAATATTAAAAAATCATTTGTTGATTTATTATAATGGGTACCTACAGTAATGTAAAATTAAAGTGTTTGAGCTATTCATTAGGTAGTAATTATTACTTTACAAACAAAACGTATTTATTACTATACAAACTCTATTCTAGAAACTATTCTACAAACAAACCGTAATTGTGGTAAATAAAGTATATCAGCTCGATCTCGATCCAAAAATATTTCAGAAATGCTTCTTCGATTTTGAGCTCTTCATAAGAGTCTTATAAACTATCATCACTATCACTTAAAAGTTGATCGTTATTGTCGAATTCACTTTCGAAATAGGTTGAGTTGCTAAACTTCCGAGTTTCTAGGTGAAGTATTATTATTTCTATATCACTTTTAATATCCGTTATCATTTTGAATAATATACTTTGTATATTTATTCACAATAAAAATGACCCTTTGCAGAGTCAACTTGTCAGTTGGAGTAACAAAGTAAGATTAAAAATTTATATAAATGTACACAATATGTAATTTACCACAGCTGTTTGTAATTTCAGCAATTATTGTCTATCTCGCTCAATCCATTATGTGTGAACTAGCTATTAGTGAAACGGAATATTTTCTTGGAAGTGATATCAATTTGTGCGACAGTTGTACGAAAACATTATTTTTTAAATTAAAATTTTATTATAGCATCTACCAAGAAATAACATCACTTCTTAGTACATTTACCCGTTATCATGAAGTTTCAATCTAAATAACTCCATACAAACATTTGGACATACTCAAAATATTGTTGATCGAAATAACTTGCATAAAAATTTTAAAGTATTTTTAGGCATTACCTAGGAGGTGAAATAATTTATCTAGATGAATTCGATAAAGGTTTCAGCTCTTTTAGTTTGCAAAAGTCAACAGATGCAAGAGTTGAGGTAATGTAAAAATAATCATGAATGGTGAATATTTCGCAGTGTGTAAAGTGGTCATTTAATACAGCCAATGACAGTTCATAAGTCCTGTAAATGCCTAGACTTCCATATTCCCTTGGCAAAAATGTGTTCCCTCTCTGTTGCAACAAATTCCAAGATATATTTTACTCAAATTTTGTTTAGCATGCATTGATGGAAGTGGTAGGTTTGATAATAAGGGCACTTTGCCCCGCAATCAACAAAAAACCATCATAATACTGTCGTTTCAATAATAACTATTAAAACAATGCGCCTTGAGATTGCTGTGCGAGATCATTTTTGTTTATTTTTATTTTAGATTAAGAAAGGGTTTACAACCGCTGTACGAGAATGTGTTGCGGGCGGCACGAGTTGTCTATCTTGCTCACTCCACTGGGCTTGAATTAGATATTTATGAAATGGAAGATTTTTCTTGGAATTGCTATTCATTTTTAAAACAGTAGTGTGTTTGGAAAACAACGTATTCGATAAAATATTTTTAAAATGTATTAATAATAAGATTTCTGATTAGATTCTTGAAAAACTGCGTAGCAGCGTAAGGGTTAAATCCCCGTTTCAATCTTTACTTGTGACATCACATTGTCACTGTAGTTGTTTCACGAAATATGTGGATTTTGTTATTATAAAAGAGTGTTTATGATAGGCGAACTAATTTGTGAATTATGACGACCTGCATGGAGGCATTTAAAATATGTTCAATTTATAACTGTTTTTTCATGAATTCTAGAGATGTTTTGAGGTACATTTAAATGTCATTATTCTTGTTATTTCCAAGAAAACGTTTTCAAAATACAATTTAGGATAGCACATAAGCTTCCTCATTGTCACACAAAAGAAGTGTTTACTCATTAGCTTCTGGAAACATTCATTAGCAATTATTACCAGACACGTCTATGGGTGATTTAGGTTTAGCAACAGCGTGTCATCGGAATCCTCTGGTGTTTTTTTCTTTCTTGACTAGCAAAATATTTAAATAGACTGGTTTTTAAAAATATTAAATTTGAGATCAATATATCAATTTGATAATTTTGTAATCAATACAATTATTCTCCGCAAGCTCTGTATTCACAATACTGACACATTCAAAAGGTCCTTTTTTTTAAATGTAATTTTTACCAGTATATGCTATCATTCGTTGATTCCGGGCTTACTTTTGTTTCTGTAATTTGGCACCGGTAAGCTCAAGGGATGGTGATATAAAACAACAAAGACAAGTTTGACTAAACGAAATAAAAAAAAACAACTAAAGTAGAGTCGTTAAATAAAATTATTTCGATAGATGTAAAATATCGGTCATATGTGAAACAAAATTTGCATCACTATCGATCATTAATAATCAAATTGATTTGTTATAAATTTGAATTCAATAAGTAATATTGCCACAAAAGGTCAAAAATGATATTTTGGCATTTTCTATTAAAACTTTAAATAATCTGTGAAACTTTTATATTTGTACAGTGTTGCATTTAAATAAAAAACTTCACTACAATTTGCTACTGAAGTAAAACTGTTTTTACTCTCCCCTGAACAAAATATTTTTTTTTACAAGTTAGGCTGACAATATGATTGTGTCATAGTCCCTTATCATCGCAGAACCGTTCATAGAAACATTAGACTTCAGATGCAATTGAAATACATACTTAAATACCACGAGGTTCCTGCTCTTTTTTTTTTTTTATCATATAGGTTTTCCCTAGAATAATCTATTATTCTTACATTTATTCTTCACACTTCAAACAGCTTAATGTATTTTTTTTTCATTCCTCATCTTGTTACTGGTTTTTATATTTAAAAATATGCATTGTAGTGTTGATCATTATTTCTAAATATGTAATTCATTTTGATTTAAGTGAGTATTTTGGTAGGTACTAAATAAAATACGTAAATTGTGTTGAATGTTAATGCAAATGTTATGCTCGGATTAGTTATTGTTTCATCGTTACTCATGACTCGCAGATATGTAATCTATATGTAGTTTTCTATAACCAAAGGTAACAGTCTAATAGTTAGTGTTTCCTCGTTACTCGTGACTCGCAGATATGTTATCTATACGTAGTTTTCTATAACCAAAAGTAACAGTATAGTAGTTATTGATTCCTCGTTACTCATAACTGACAGATATGTAATCTATATGTAGTTTTCTATAATCAAAAGTAACAGTCTAAAATTAAATGAATATATATAATATACAATACTTACACATGTCCGCCTCGTAGTCTAATGGTCGGCGCATTTTTCTACCATGCAAGAGGTCTTGGGTTTGATTCCCAACATGGTTGACATGAAATATTAATTTAAAAAAAGTGTTTTTACACTGGAATATTTCTTAGTTCCTGGACTGGCACCCGAAGTGTACGACTGATCATCTTACCTTCATATAACAAAAATCATCAAAATACTCTGCGGTTTATGTACCAATGCAGTGTCCTATGCACCATTAGGTGTAAAAAGGGAATGATGACATTTTTAATATATATACCAAAGAATTTAACAATGTTTGAATTTTTTACAATATTTTGCTAAATGGAAGCGTAGCATAGTTATTATTCTTGGTTGTACTTATTTATGTTGGATATAAAAAAAAATGTTCGCAATAGATTGTGAAATAAATATGTTAGTTGATATCAAACATTGATTTCGAGTCAAAAGATCTTTATAATTAAAAAATAGTCAATATATAGAACTGCTGTTTTTAATGATAACAATTTGACTACAGTAGTAATATGTATGTATGTATATAATTTCCGTGCATATCAGGTTGGGGGAAAAGTAATTTCGTATTTCACGCCCTTTTTTTTAAACTAAGTATATCTCGTTCATTATTGGTCACATCAGATCATACGATACGGCGATGTAAAGATGTGCTACAAACGCTTTTTTGACAGTATTGCGCTTGGTCGATTCAGTTGTGAACTATCGTGCGTCGAGTATGGAGGTCTCAAAGGAAGAAATTCGCCATATTTTACATTTTAACTACCTGAAAGGGAAAAACTCATCGAAAGCGAACAAAATTTTTTTTTTGCGATGTATACGGGGCCGATACTCTTTCGGTTCGTGCTGCACAACAGTAGTTCGAGCGATTTCATTCTGGTGTTGTGGAGGAGAATGATGCACCACACTCTGGCAGGCCTGTCATCGAAAATGTCGATAAAATCATGAAAAATATCAAGATAGACCGTCATGTTAGCAGTCGTAGCATTGCCCAGGAGCTGAATATTGATCATAAAACCGTTTTGAACCATTTCTAGAAGGCTGGATTTTAAAAAAAGCTTGATGTACGGGTGCCACCCACGCTCACGTAAAAAAACCTCTTAGACCGAATTTCCATCTGCAAATTGCTGTTGAATCGCAACGAAATCTACTCATTTCTGAAGCGGATGGTGACTGGTGGTGAAAAGTGGGTCACTTACGACAATATCAAGCGACAGAGATCATGGTCGAAAGCTAACAAAGCGGCCCAGACTGTGGCCAAGCTAGGACTGACGGCAGGAAGGTGTTGCCGTGTGTTTGGTGGGATTGGCAGGAATACTCCACTATTAGTTGCTCCCCTATGGCCAAACGCTCAATTCTGCCCTCTCCTATGAACGACTTGACCGTTTGAAGCTGGCGATCGAACAGAAGCGGCCAGCATTGGTGAATGCGGAAAAAGAGGAAATTGTGTTTCATCAGGACAACGCCAGGCCGCACACATCTTTGATGTCATGCCAGAAGCTCCGGGAGCGCGGGTGGGAAGTTCTTATGCATCCACCCTGTAGTCCAAATTTGGCACCAAGTGACTATCACCTGTTCCTATCTATGGCCAATGCGCTTGGGGGCACAAATTTGGCCTCAATAGAGGCCTGTGAAAATTGATTGCCCGAGTTTTTTGCCAATAGGGACAAGGGTTTCTACGAGAGGGGTAATTTGGTTTCTCGTTGGCAACAAGTTATCGAACAGAACGGCGCATATTTGACTTAAATCGGATGATTATAACACTTTTTATAAAGCATTGAATTATTGAAATGACTTTTTCCTCAACCTATTATTTGATCACTCCTGACCTTCTTCTAACCTCCTAACAATCCTCCAAATAATGGTTATGTCTTGTACCCCTTTATGTCGTTTATTGTAAAAGGATTAAATGTGTTATTTCTCTACCATATAATTAATAATGTTCTTTTTCTCCCCCAATGCACACAATCTACGCTCTGCAGAAGGTAAAACAAAGTTTAAATATCATATTATGCTTTGGTTTGCATCCGTTTTATTTTGATCGCATAATAGAACATGCTTTACCAGTTGCATTAAAATTCATTGTATTTACTTGTCATTAGGTCCGCAAGAACTACTGAATAATACAGAAGTTATATTCAAAATTTCAGGCAGCTATGCAATACATATTCAAATTTGTATATTCAATTTTTCGTTTATTTAAAATTTTGAAGAGATTTCCATCTTTTAAATATACACTATCATTCACTACCTTTTTAGCCGCTTCATACATCACAAAGTATGCCCCATTCTTTCAATTTTTTGCATGATACATTGTTGTAATTTGGTAAAAGTATGAGTTCAGTTTGAGTTTGATATAACTTATGTAATCCAATTAAAAATATTACCTAAGTATCTAAGTCATTTTTACTCAAGAATTTGACTTTTAAACTGCATGGCCTAATCATAATATGTTTTCATTCGATTTATGCTTATTATTAGACTTTGTGAAATACTTCATTTTCAAATAAAATAACGCGATTAATTATTTATCTAACATAATTAAAGAAATAACGTGGAGAATAATAGAGAAAATGTATGTTTTTACCGTTCTTTGTTTACTTTACCTGCACTATCGTTGATATATCTTAAAGATTAAAAAAAATAATCATTGAATCTACAGATATAATAATTAATACCTTAATTTTTATCATTTTAATCCTTTGACTCAATTTACTTTGGTGGCCGACTCCTTAAATGTATAAAATACGGTACTTGACAGTAAATTTGTAATCATTGATATGATCTTCTTATTACAAGTTATCTGTAATTAAGTTATTCAATTTTCTTTTAAAATTCTTCATTTCATAATTCATTTTTATATATAATATGAGTTTACAAAACATCATGGTTTTGACAGTGGTGAGTCTCAAAAGGGTGTTAATGAATAATAATGAACAAATTGATGTGTTATGTGAATGGCTTATTCTGAGATATTCTGAATTGTGACTGACTTTAGTTTTACAGCAAGGCAGTTACATTTAATATTTGGTTGTTAAATTTTCTTTATCGATAGTAATTTTCTGAGTTTGTTATGCCATGTACCAATTCCACTTTCCTAGTTGATGTTTTGTCAGAGAGATAAATCAATTGTATGAAAAAATCTGTGGTTTTTTTTATTGAACAATTGAAATGATAAAAACAACTTTTAAATTATGTAATAAGACATGTTTCAATTAAATCTTATTGATTAAAAAAATATGATGCTTTATGATTTAAATATAAAGCTAACTAATCCTATCTAATCATTTTATTTAAAAAATATAAATACATATATTTGCTTTGACCAACGGAGTGCCTATTGACAACATAATTTTATGAATATGTTATAATAAAAAACGTTTTATTCCAGAAGGCCGTGGGGTGTAAGGTTATATGTACATCATATTGGGGTATTTTTTTTTAGTAAACTTTAAAGCTAAAATCATAAATCTTGATTGTAAGTTAAAATACCTAATAAACTTTATTGATTGAATCGGCATTCACTTTGTAACACTTATTGATAAATTTTAAACTGACAAAACATTTAGGTAGCATGTCAAAAACCACAAATCCTAAAATCTTCACACACACGTACATAATAAAATTCATGACAGCATTTATTTTAGGAAAGTCTTTTGATTTTTATGCAGGATGTTCACCGGGAGGGTTTACTACTTTGTTTGGCCGCCATTTTAGTAAACATAAATTTTGACATTTCATATTTGGCAGTCGTGGAAAATTTAATAAACCATATTTTGACCGTAAAAAAATTTGATAAAAATCAATCATCAATTATTGTGATGACTAGAAAATTATGTGAAATTGTGGGTAGAAATACTGTGCACACCCACTATTTACCATTTAATGAAAGATTTTGAAGAAAGAGGCTCTGTAGCAGGTAAGCACAAGCCTGGGCCACAACGTACAAGAAAATCAGCTGAAAACATTTCTGCTGTCCTAGAAAGTCTTCAAAACAATCCATCAATCTCAATTCCACATCGTGCTCAAGAAACTGGACTTAACTTTGTAGGAATTTATGCATAAAGATTTGTATTTGTATCCATTTAAAATTCAGTTAACACAAGAGCTTCCTCCCCAAGACCATTTACGATGCCGTACATATGCCAATATGATGTTACAATTTGATCAGTATAGCTGTAATTTTCATGAAAAAATCATAATGAGTGATGAGGTGCATTTCCATTAAATGTATTTGTTAATAAACAAAATAGTCGCTGGTCAACGGAAAATTCTCTAATTATTCATCGGTCACCTTTGCATCCATTAAAAGTGACAGTATAGTGCGCTATGTGTTCTGGAGGAATCATTGGCCGTTACTTTTTTAAAGATGGATGTGTCGTTACAGTTATTGTTACTTGAAAACATTATCATAACATGATTGATAACTTTTGCTTTGATGCTTTGGCTTGATAAACATGCGGTTCCGACAAGACGGTGCAACTTCACATGCGGCCAATGTTACTATGGAATTACCGAGAGATTTGTTTCCACAACAAATTATCTCAAGAAATGGTGATGTCGATTGGCCTCCTCGGTCGCCGGATTTAACAGCCCCACACTTCTTTTTGTGGGGATATCTTAAAAACAAGGTTTATGTCAACAAACCAGAAACATAAAACATTTGTGGCAAAATAATGAAACACCGATTGAAATTTTTGAAAATGTGATGATTTAAAAAAAAAAACAGCGAGCATTTGTCAGGCTAACAGAGGCGGACATTTAACTGAAAATGTCTTCCATACGTAATTCTTAACATTTAATAAAACTTTGATCAGCAAAAAAACTTTTTTTTTTTCATTTTTCAGAGAGTTTACTAAGAGTAGTAAACCTTCCCGAGGAACACTCAGTATAATGCTATTTTTTTATTGC
This sequence comes from Micrasema longulum, assembly GCF_059751315.1. Taxonomy (NCBI): domain Eukaryota; kingdom Metazoa; phylum Arthropoda; class Insecta; order Trichoptera; family Brachycentridae; genus Micrasema; species Micrasema longulum. The sequence goes on along the minus strand of NW_028277577.1, from coordinate 498,866 downwards.
AACTGGCTGGAATCAAGCCCACCATGCCAGTTTCACAGTTGCCCGTCTAACCAACTGCACCTGTCATTGATTTAATAAATGTTTAATTATGTACAGGCTTTCTCACTGTTATATTACATTTTTTTTAAAATATTTTTTTTTATTTATAAGGTAAATAAATGTACAGAAAATATAAAAGGAACAATAATGAAACCCACTAAACCGCAAAACCGGTTCGTCAGCAGCATAAAATGACAAATGAAAAAAATTATGTACATATTGCATAAACGGTACAAAGTATTCAATCATGCAACACATTTCTATTATGTCTAAAAAATAACTCTTATCTAAGAACATTAATAATTATTTATGAGAAAATAAAATAAATAAAACATTAATTAGTAATAAACATAAGCTGAAATGAACAAGAAACCAAAAATAGATTAAATAATTATAAAGTTTATTCCAAATCTCATGAGTGCAAGCCTCTAGGTTAAAATAAATAATATGCCACTATTAAAAAAGAAACCAATGCAAATATTTCATTGCAAAAAATAAATAATAGCAGACATTCTGCATATGAAAATTTATCTTAAAATAGCAAGCTTTTCTAATTTCTGGTGTTAATTTTACAGGAGGCAAGCAATCCAACAGCGGGGAAAGGCGGAGCTGGGGGGACACAGCAGCTCAAGGCAGAGCCCCTGCGGCGCCCCCCGGCGTGGCTGTCTCGCTGCTCCCTGCTCTGACACCCTCGCTACACCACTCGCCCCCGCCCCCTGCCGGTATGTGGCGTGCACCGACTCTCATAAACTCCTCTCCAGGAAGCCTTTCACCAGACTCACTCACCGTGTGATCCGATACTCTTGTCCAATTGTATTTAACCAATCATCCTTTTTTGACTTCTCATGACACAACGACTATCTCTGTAATTTGACGACTACAAAATTTTGCCTCGTAGGATATCTCGAAACAATAAATTTTATGACGATTTTCCATGAATTCACAAATTCGTTATTATAGTCAGTTATTGGGTGCTGTGGAAATCATTTGAGATGTAATCTTGGAACATTAATATTTTTCTTGTGTTTAAAACAATGTTTTTGATGTCACAATAATCTAGTGATAACAATAACTACCTTTGTAATTTATTTATCATTTGTGATAATTTAGTTAATTTTGTTACTCGTATGCATATAATTAAACAGTGCATACTTTTTTCTTTAAATTCATTTGAACATTTACATTTTCCTTAAAAATTAAGTACATAATATATGAAATAATAGCGGAACAGTTTTTGGGAACAGAATATTTCTTCATATTTACAAACTTTTAATGTCAAGCAAGTTTGTCTCGAATAGTTTCCACCGTACAGCTTTTGAGTTAAGATAATTGTCATTTTATAAGGTATCAAAGTCTGAAAAAGGATAACTGGGCAATGAAATTTAATTGACTGCTTCCGCATAGCTAACTCACATTGAAAAGTGCATGTAAAGTTGACAATGCTATTGTTCCCTTCATTATGTGCTGTCCACTGAATACCTACAGGGTGCAACTAGTTAATTATCAATATGGACAATATTGGCTGCGGAAATAATAAAGCCAAGGCATGAATAGATATAAATACAATCATCTCAATGTTCTAAATCATTTTTGTACATTATTTTGTAACCTATCCGATAAGTATGTGAAATGAGACTGCCTGTTTATAATATACAACAGGCATGTTTTTCGGTGCAATGGATACTTTAGGGAATGTTTCTCTTACATTAATGTTTTCCCGGGAAACCCTGTGATTATAACTAATTCTTATATATTTTTTAATATCAATTTAGAATTATTACTGTGCAGTGAGTCTAAAATTCGAAGTGATCACTTCGACTGACAGAATAGATTATTTGCAATAAAACTCAAGCCTAATCACCAGCTAGATAACAAACAATAATCTATTTGAATGAGGAAGTTCAGTGGTTTATAAAAATATTTTATTATTTGTTGATATCGAACAAAGGCAAAAACAAAAAAAAATTATGTATCGTATTATCAGCGCTAAGTTTTGTAATTACTCTGCGAATTCTCTTCGGTGAGTTGGCTTCACGTAAACCGGAAATCTATCACAACTCTCTATCATTGGTTGATTTTGAAGAACTAGTGATGTTGTTCAAATTAGTTCATTTTTGTTAAAAGCATTTTTATTATTTTTTTCATACATTTTCAAGAAACTTCGCTTTACAATTTAATGCTCTATGTATTACGGTGCGTAATATTTTTTTTTAATATCCAATTTACCAACTGAACTCAACTTTCAGCACTGAACATCCTTCTTGAAATATTAATCTGCTTTTTAAAAAACAAAATTGTCTTATTTTCTGAATTGTATTCACTCAATTATTTTAGGCCTTATATCCAACTCACGAGTTGAAGTTCATAATGTTTTTATTATTTAGGTATTACATATGTATAATTTGTACTCAATTCCTGTATAAAAAGCATCCAACGTGGTTATGTTATGCCTATTTAAAGTATTAAAATTTACTTGAAATGTTTCCATTTGTTTTTTTAGTACAGTGCCTAATAGGGGCAGAAAAGTGATACATATACATGTTTGTATATTTTTAAAAACAATGTAACAATGGCAATTAGATCTCAGAATCATATTTCTTGTAATTAATTTGGAATAGGCAATTCAATGTCTTGAGATTTTATTGTGTAATGCGCATTGCGCAGAATGAGTTGGCTAACTCGTGGGAATGCAATTATGTATTGTACATTTTTTGTATTTTGAAATTAAAAAAATGCGCAAGTTGTTGCTAGCGTATTGCTTACTGCTGTCGATGAAAAAAAATTGTATGATTTTATTAAAATTTCTGTCTCCAACTTTACTGCCCTATTTCCAAATTTATTTAAAAAATTACTCTTTAACATTTTAAATAGAAAAAAAATACACACCTTAAATATTTTTAAATTATAATCACACAGTTTACCGATTTCATTGTGTGCTTTGGACTTTTATATATTTTATTAAACATATTATTTTGTTTTGTTATTATTTTAAAGTCTTTATTGCATCAGAAGTGTAATGTTGTAAAACCCTCTTTTTACGTTTTTTAAGGAAGCAACAAAGAAAATGTAACCCCGAGGAAAAAGCCAAAGTGAAGAAAAGAAAAATTTATGGAAAGGGGGGAATAACTTAAAAATAAAATCAATGTTCTCGCTAGACTATAGTGTAAATACTGCCAAAATAATGTCTAAAAAGTGATAGTGAATATTTTTACCTATTTTTACTATTTCATTAAAAAGTTTTTATAATTTTTCACCTACTATTATGTTTTTTTAAAATTATTTTTCTAAATGTGTACAAATAATTTTATATTTACAAAAACACAATTTAAAAACAAGTAAAAATAGTGATTTGAATTTGCATAAAATACATACTACGATTTTTCTCGCTGAAACTGTCATTTAAATCGTGGCAAATGTGTTTAACACTTATGATCACTTTCTAAACCATCTTCTTTTCACATTATGTTTATAACTTTTAGTAATATTTCTATAGTCTCATTTTAAAACTTTCTGTATTATAATTTATCAATACAAATACTTTATTCTTCTCAAATGTGTACTGATTGCGTGTCACAGTTGAGTCAAATGTCAATATGGCATTTATTTTCAAAAAACATACAAAGATTTAATGAAAACTAGCCCCAAATCAACAGCAGAATCACACTAAGAGTGTATTTGTTTGAAAAATTTGTCAAAACTCAATTCAAAATAGTCTTAAAGAAAGTTTGGCAAACACAAAAATGTCGAGTACGCTGCACCCACTTTTGTTGGGCGCCTGCGGCACACGTTACCGTTTTTATGTTGTTTTGTATTTTTTAAACACATCGAATGAGTGTGTAAATTTTTTATATGTAAAACCAGGGTGATGAAAAATGTTAGTTGGGGGAATATTTTAATGAAAGTGTCTGAAGAAAAAAGGACTTGAACATTTCGGCGTTAAAATCGGGGAACGTAAAAAGGAGGTTTTACTGTAATTAGAATAGAGAAATATGTTTTGTACTTATGTGAGACAAGTGAATTGTAACATTGTCATCGCTACTGCTTTATACTATTGTACACTTGTGTATTTTCATCACATAATTGTATTAGGAATATAATATGCATGTATGTATTTCACCATATATCTGAAAAACTGTTGAGTAGGAATGATGACATTTGTTTTATTGTAACTGTCCATTTTATATTTACTTAGCAGTGTCATTAAATAGGTAATCAATCCGTTATGATCACTGTCTGCATCTATTTTTATATAATATGTATTCTGCTTTCACCCCGTTTTACAATAGCTTTCAAAATAAAATGAACGGTCTCCACATCCAATTTTCATTTTTCAACTTTTTTTCGTATGTTGAAAATTTGTATTCCAATATATGTACATCTCTGATTTTATGAATACAGCTTGCCCACCACATACCGCACACCGCATCTGAGGACATAAGTCTCCTTGGCGGTGCCCACATACACGGAAAATTTGCTAGTTGTCAAACGAGAAAAGCTGCTTGAAGGAGCTCTCTGAAATCTGGTAGCCATAGCATCTTTGTGCTGAAAAAAAGTAATCCAGAAGTACATATTATGTAAGATTGAGAAAAGAGGGAAGTGAATTCTTCACTGACTGGGATTAAATTGATTGGACATTACAAAACTTTTTAAAAGCCTTGAAATTCTTTTTGGAAGCCACCAGATCTGTATATCCGGCAGGACCTATAACAGGGCCACGGATAGTAGCGAGAAGCTCCATTTGGTAATCATAGAGAAGGAGAAAGGGACAAGACCACAGGATGTGTTCAGAAGATTGGTTAGGATATCTGCAGCAGCACGAAGGGGAGTCAATAATATTAAAAACAAATATTTTTTTATTAAATTTACCATGACCCGATAAAAACCACGTAGTCCAGTGATCGGGAATAACCCAAGAAGATTCTAAGTGCTGACGGATTGAGGAAAATAAAGAAAGGTAACCCTCCCTGAAGGGGAAGATTCCCATCGCGATTGCCAAGCATCAAGAAGAGCATTTAAAGTCATTTTTTCGAATAAATTGAAATCTAAATCTCGAAGTAAAAAAAAACGTTTCAAAATTGACTTTCTTCCCAGTCGGTCCCTCATAATTGAGGACCGTGACCGCCATGTCATATTGTCGAGACTGCAGTCCTCCCCTTGTCTCGGCACCCCGCATTTCTGAGAGCTGCCACAGTTAAAGTGCCTGTCACAGTTTTATCTTGCCCGACCAGCGCATGGGAGACCTCCCTCATCCTCTCCTTCCCTCTAGGCTGCCTACCACAGCAAGCTTCTCCGGGCAATCTTCCTCTCTCCTTGCGAGGTGACCAAAATACCGGGGAATTCTTCTGAGGCATATATATGGTCGTGAGTCTGTCCGTCAGCTTCATCTCTTTATGATATCTATCCTGTGTCCTTATGATATCTATATTCATAGATGTCATTTTTTATTAAAATTTGTACACATCTTAATATGTGTTTAATCAATATTGACCTGTATACCGCAACTTAAATGAAGTTAGTCAGCATTCGTGACTTATACAAAAAACGATTCCGTGACATTTTCCTTGTTACTTGTAGTAACATATCTCTCTTGCAATAAACTATTTTCTACTGAGTTTTCTCACAGTTTACCGTGTGAAGGTTGTCTTATAACTAGCTTTTGATACATTTTTAATTGCTCTTATATTTAGAAGAAGTCTTTATTTAGAAACACAATAATTACTGTACTCCATTTCGTGTGTCTTACTGCATGTGTGCTTAATGGTATTACAAAACGTACATGTATATATATTATTATAAACATATTTTTAATTTTACATGATATAAAGTATTTAATTTAAATAAAAATTTAATGTTTTTTTACAAACTCTGTTTTCTTTTAAATTAACGTTATTTCCCTTCTTTAAAAGAGAGTAGCATCTCAAATTTGACACAAGATGACATTATGCTTTCATTTTATCTCCTTTTTATAAAAATGAATAGCAAGTATGAATATATACATATATATTTACGTAACAAAATAAGATCAATTATCATATTATTGTGTCTGATCAGGAAAATTATGCAAATCTAATGTATTTGAAAAAATACATTTGAAATAAAATAATAATCCAAATGTTTTAATATGAATTTTTACTAGAAAATAAAAATAATTTCGTGGTTATTTGGAGATTGAATTTAAATGTCGACAGCGGAAAGGAAAAAGTTCCTATGCCACATGCAGCAGCTTTGTAGAAGACCCAATTAAAGTTTTTTTTTCATTAATAAAAAAATCTCATAAATGTATACCTTTTATTTCAGCGTGATTCCTATATAATTTAAATAAAAAATTAATATATAAGATTCTTCATTAATAAAAATATATATACTTTGATTGGCTTTTCTGTAAAGCTGGGTACATGTCAATGACAAATTTATAGGATACATGTTTTGGCGGTGTACAGTAAGGGATGATTGAATTCTATAACAATATTGATTGTTTCATTGTCATGTACAGGGTCAACATAAATCGAATATAAATAAATATATATCTTTTATGAATACTATTTATTTTTTCAAAAAATAAAATGGCTTTGCATAATAAATTGTATGCTTTTGCCAATGTCATGTTGAATTATTTTATAAACAAACCGGTTCACAGTATGCAACCAGACCCAACCGTCGGGTCTGCAAGCAACATAAACTTAGATGAGTCTAACAGTTCTGAGAAAGTTATCTTCTTTCTCGTTTCAAAACTAAAAAGGAGAATCCCTCCACCAAACGATCAACCCATACTCATGCTACTCACACCGATCTAACAACAGGTCCCAGTCAAGCACTACAAATCGATTCCGTTCTTTTTTTTAAAATTGAAACAAAAGGTGAAAAATGAATGAATACTATTTAACTAAGCTATAATTTTTAAAATAAATTTATGTATCATATTATCATCGCTATGATTTTTTTTAAGTTTTGTAATTTTGAAATTACTCCACCCGTGATGTCACAAGTTCTTGTCGGTGAGTTCTGCCGACCATTAAAAGTAGAGCTCCGTAGAGTAAATATACACTAAACGTTTTAAAAAATGGCTACCAAAAATCGCAAATGTATTACAACACAACAACGCTGTAATTGATTGGTTGATTCTAAAGAAATTGTGACGTAGTTTGTTTTTATTAAAATATTTTTTATTAATTTTTTTATACATTTTTAAAAAGCTTTGCCGTACATTTAAATGCTCTAATTTTTACTGCGTGTAAGAAAACATTTTTTATATCCAATATCCCATAGCACTGAACTTCCTCATTGTCTGCCCTCTAACGCATGATTTGACACGGACCGGCCCACTTCACAGTTTGAACAAATTTAGTATTTTATGTACTGAGGATGTTTTATTCACGTGCATTATGGAGTGTGTGCTATTGTTTGCTAGAGACAGTATTTTACTATATTGCAGTGTATCCTGGTTCGTTGTAATATTACTTATTATTGATTATGAAATTACTTGACAGTGCACTGCGTTTATGCACATAATAAATGGCCTCAATCATTACCATTCTCGTTCTGCAATCATATTTATTATTTATGTTGCACTTCTTCTTCGTTCTTTTTTAACTTTTTTCTTAGGGGTGTCGGTAAGTTTGAGTTTTTCTCCCATCTCTATGTGGGTGCTGGAGCCAAGACGCTGGAGAGGCGGCCGAGGGGGGCCCATTGACAGTCCACTAAGGTGTTGCATGGCAACTTTCATGGCTGGTACCCAGTCACCTATCCGATTAAAAAAATAAAAGTCAATTGTTATTAATTAACATATTACAACAGAGATGAAGATCATTTTAGAGAAGGTAATATAGAGGTCTAGGCATCTACAGGGCTTATGACCTGTCATTGGCTGGTTTAAGTGGCCACTTTACACACTGTGTTAAAATTTTCTTCATCTCTGTTGTAATATGTTAATATTGACAGCTCCCCGGAGAGTTAAATCCAGTTCTTGTCTACAAAAATTTAGACAAACTCAAAATATTGTTCATAAATCCACCTGGTCCACGAAGAAGTAAGGAAATTGAAAAAATAAGATTTTCAGGCGTTGCCTTGTATGTAGGTGAAAGAATGGAAGGAATATGGATGTTCAAATATGGGCAGAATGGTGAATATTACACAGTGTAAAGCTGAATCCAGTCCTTGTCTACAAAAATTTGGAAAAACTCAAAATATTAATCATTATTAAAATTCATTTAACAACCTACCCCTTAAAAAATATAGGTTGCCTTGGCATAAAACACACTCTTCGGAATACCAGCCTTAGCTAGTATTCCGAAGAGTGTGTTTTTTACATTCTAAATACGCGTTATATCAGCTAAAGAGTCCCTACTTTGAAGAATTCGGCTACTGGATAAAGTGTAAAGCTATGCTACTACATAAAATACCTAACTTGTTAAAAAGGATGCTGTTTTATAGCACTGGGAACTAACTTTAATAAAACGTTAAAGGAAGAGAGGAGATTTGATAGTGACATACTAGATCCTGAGTGGTCAATACAATCACCCCCTGCAAAAGACATCAATTCAACTCAAATACCCATTTGTGAGTCACCACTGGAATTTCAACTGCTCTTAACTCCATCTCAATCCTAAGAAAAACTTCCTGTCCATCAGAGTTTCAGAACTTATCAAACATGGTTATCATGGCATATTCCACTACAGTCAACGAATTGAATAACCGCTTGGATGATTTTAAAAAGTAGAGCAAAGTAGAAAATATATGTACAAGATATAAACACTAACGCAAAGGCTGCTTGCTTATAATTTATAATCCGATATACTAAGAATTATCTTATGTAAAAAATATTGAAATAAAATTGTTATGAACCATGAAGTATTGCTTTAAATATACAGTATATTATTAATTTATTTTACTAACCGTATTGGGTGATGATTTTGATAAGTTTGTTGAGTTCATTTTGCTGCTCCGTCGCTTTGTTCAAATAATTTTTTTGTCCAGTCATAGTTTCTATTATTATACGACTGTATGAAAAAAGCATACTGTATGTTGTTCCCAGATAACATTTAAAACCCATTGCTAATCCTGCAGCCAAAACCTTAAAATAATTTATAGCAATAAAATATAACCAATCAATTTGTTTCTTGTTGAAAGAGTAATAATAATTGCAAGAATGTACAATGTTAATGTACCTGGTCTCCATTTAAAAATACAGTTTTACTGCTGCCAGAGACTCTCAATATCTCTGACGCTGTCTCCAAATCGGTTGAGGAGTAAATAATGCCCTCAAAATTTGCAATTTGTTTAGATGCCTCACTCACTAAAGCTGCCATGTCCACTAGAAAATTTGAGTAAAATTTCAGCAGTAATTTAAATCACAATGAATTATTATTGGTATCTCACGAAGGATTGGATTCGGAACCTCCTTCATAAGTTAAGTGTCTGAAGTCATTGTACCATGGGTCATCAGTTTTTTCAATTTGAAATATGAACACACGGCTAGTTTATTTTTTTAAATACACAACAGTCCCGTTTAACCTAATTTTATGGGACCGATGAGCTTTTGATTAAACGAAAATTCGGTTAAGCCAAAAAATATGTACATAGCATAAATGTATGGCATAGAATTAATTGAAATATGAAATTTCTAAAAACACAAAAACATTCCAGCATTATGAAATATAAAATAAAATAAAAAAATGTGATATTCTCTTTTGCTTCAAACGAGAAGAACATTTCTTTGCTATATGGTAATAAAAAAAGTTTTTCGGTGATTCGGTTAACCCGTAAATTCAGTTTAACTGGATTCGGTTCAACGGGACTGTTGTTTAAATGACTAAAATGAGTTGTGTACACAATATTATAAGAACATGTATTATTTTTATTGCTTTTTAAAAATAATACGAACTAAGCTAAAATCATTTTACCTATATGACTTAAATATGCAATATCAGGTTATTTCTACACTAAGTTTACCTGAAGAGAAATATTACTTACAGTTAACTCCCGTTAAAATAGGATCATGGTAATACAACAAAGGTATTGTAGATGCTTCTTCCGATATAATTTTCAGATAGCTCACTAAGTTTTCTACACTTGATGGCTTATTAAATAACTCAGGTAAGGTAACGATAGAATCAGCTCCCTTGTTAAGGGAATGTCTTGCCTGAAAACAAACTTCTTTTTATAGCTGATACAGCATAGAAATAACAATTTGTATTGCGGCAAGGCAAGCATAAGAATATTGTAAATCCCATGGTTTTGCTCGATAAGAGACCACTTAAAGTTGTAACCGTATGCATTTCCAAAAGCTCAAATCTTAACCTAGAAAGTTAAAGAAGAGAACTGGATCATCAGAAAGAATGAGAAAAAATTATGTTTCAAGAAACCTCTAAAAATCTAACCAGATTAGAAGATATTTTTTTCCAGGTAGTCTATATTTGATTAGATTAGAAACCACTGGGGAACTTCAGACACACCACAGACCAAATCACATTCCAAGATACAGAAAAAAAATTACTTACGTTGTATTCAAATAAGGTCAACGATATTATGTAACATTACATTTTTTACATATTTTTTTTGCACCACAACAGGCCAGGAGGCCTAATTACAGTGGTGAATTACATCACAAAGCACCCAGGCTTGAGAAAAATCACATTTAAATTTTTGTGTTCTCATCGGGAATCGAACCCGGAACCTTCCGTGCGTGAGTCAAGTGTCTTGACCACTACACCACGAAGGCCGCATTGACATTCAAATAATTGTTTATGTACTCTTTGATGAAATTTGTGGTTATTGATAATTTGAAATATGGAACAAATTTAAAGGCATTTTTATTTATTCAAAAAGATTCTCATGAGGATAAACATTGACTCATTATCTGTGTTTGATTTCAATGTATTTCTTACCATTGTTTTTACATCTGGAAGACATGCTCCACCAACGTGCACCATTATATGCATTCCTAATCTGTGGGCACTCGGCAGCCAACTCTCCACAACTTTTTTACGGTCTTGTAAACTCATAGACATCCCTTCCCCACATGGCCCATTCACTAAAATAAATAAGACTTAACTGCAAACATTTTTAAATTAGCAAAATAAGAACATATCCAAAAAGTAGAAATAAATTACAGCCATGTATGTATATATATGCTGTTTGGAAATATTTAATATGTGCACATTTTTAAAAAGTAGTTTTTAAATTGTCATGAATATCAAATAATCTCAATCACTTCTTTAATGAATTTACCTAGAACTCCCTTAATGTCTTCAGTGTACAGATGCTGAGCATATTTGCTTATTTCTTCAAAATGAACAAAGTAATTTTCTTTAAATGGTGTAAAAACTGAGGCCATCGCTCCTTGAAATGTAAAATGTACCTAAAATATTTCATTACATAAGTAAGTATGTATTATTTATTCATTCTTTTTAAATATTTTATTGGGTAAAATTATTTCCACAAGAAGTTTGGTCTCACACACTCCAGCATATGCGCAGAACCGACCAGTCAGATTATGGGAAGTATGGAAAGTTATAGAAAGTTACATCCTTCAAAAGAAATTGAACAGAAACATCAGTAACTCATATTATGGTACTTTATAATAATATATAATATGGTACTTTATACATATAATATTATATTATCATCATACCCAAATGTAAGATTTGTAGTTTGATAATTGAAGACATGGGTGGATGAAGGTGTCACGTCACAATTTTTTTTTAATGTACTTTTTTTATCCCTTTCGTATAAAAGCAACTACACTATCAAAAAGTAGCAGAAAACCAATCGAGAACGAATGAAGGTGTTATATTATCAATGATTGTACCGGTGTTCAAAACTTTAACCCTAGATAACTCTGCTTTTTGTTTTTGTCACACCCCTTTAACCACTCACGTCTTCAGTTAACATTCTTCTTTTTCTCATCTTTAAACACCCCCTAGTCACTTATATTTATTTTGTTTTTAGAAAATTAGTTTACTTTTTAAAATTTCTTTTATGATTTTTGGTTGGTTTTGTAATAAAATTTTCAAAATCTAAGAATTACTTCAAGATATGGATAGAACAATAAGGTTGTATAAATTAAAATTTTTGAAACGGGTACCTAACCTATGGCTGCCTAAGATTTAAATTGACATTGTTTTATGTAAAATCATAAATCGTGTCATCGGCGAAAATTTTAAGTGCAGAGCCTGGGACAAAGTGTAAATTTTTAGGAATATTTATAAACATTGTTTTAATTTCAAATAATAATTTCTCAATCTTTTAACTGATAATAAATTCTGGGCCTCGATTATGAACGGTTATCTTCATCCGTACATACTGAGATGGTATAAACTAATATCGATATTTATGTACGAAAGCGTGTATATTTGTATGAAAATTCAAAGTATCTTCGTCGGTAACCAGTAATTGAACATGTTTAGAAAAAAAAATTGTAAACATATTCTATTTTTCATACAGAAAACATAATTTTATTTTGCAGATAAATTTTAACTTCTCATTGTAATCGGGGCCTGAATGCTTTACCAAACAAAACATAACCTTCAAATAAATCATAAACAATACAATGAATTATATTGATTGTGATAACTATGGTATAGTTAATTTGGATTCTGTAGGTTGAACTAAATTTTTTTGTATTAATGAATAACAACATAATTTTAAACCATAATAGGCTAAATCAATTAAAAGTTAATGATTTAGTTATAAACTAAAGAGCTGAGAAATTAAACACAAAACACATTCACATAAACATAGTTTTTTTTAGAATCTACTAATAATTTACTCTCACCATCTTTTAAAAGTAAATTTTCAACATAGAAATCACCCAATTTCAAGTTTCAAGCAATCTGCGTCACAGATTACTAACTAACTGCTAACTTATAATCCCATGCATGTATAGGTCGAGTATAGGTATGTTTGTACAATATCATATCTAATACATTCTCAATAATACAGATTACACATTCTTAGCAATGAGGAACTTAGCCAAAAACAGGCTCATGTAAATATTCTGACAAATTGCCTTTTATTATTTGAATTATTATTTTTGTTTGATGTGTTTAATTTGTGTTTAAATAATGCAACACAAAGATCTTGAGAAGTTGGAATATATTTTTGATTTATTAAGTTAGTTCATAATACAAACTTTTCACAAAATAAAATTTATCATGAACGTTTTTTTTAATTGATTAAAAATATTTTAAGGTTTTCCATTTATTTTCTTCTTCTTTGGGATATTTTAAAGGATCATTTATTATATCTTATTGTAAATAAACATTACATATTTAGCTAATGATACTGCAATTATTGTAAAATGTGTGTAAAAAATATTTCTATTTTTATGATGATGTAACCAAATTATAATGGCTTATTTTGTATTAGTCATTACGAGGTCACAGCATTCTATTTGTGTACTGCTTTTTTCAAAGTTTTACTATTAGAGAAAAGTGATAAAAATACCAGTGCCCTCAATATTTTTTCTACTCTTTTTTGACAAATTAATTTACCTATTTTAAAAAAATATTTTCCATTAAATTATAAATATCTGAAAAGTAATTTTAAGCACCAAAATAAGCTAAGTGGCCGAATAGTAATATTGCTTTACATAACACTCAACCTAGAGGAAAATGTTGTTTTGGTCTCACTGGAAATTGAACCCCGAATAAGAAATAAATTAAATCGATTGTTTTTAGGAATTGAAAATCTATAAATAATTGTACATATTTATTTTTATTATTTTCTAAAATAATCTTGAGGTCAATCAATGTGCATTGTACTCTTTACTTAACAGTGCTTCTCAAACTACTTGTATGAGATGGAGTGTTTAAAAATGCTGTTTTAATTGTAAATATAAAAAAGTTACATCCACAAAAAAAATGTTTTTGAAGTTATTTTTACTTTTAGAGTTTCATCGCATTATTTTTTATTTCGTTCTACTAAACTGTTATTTTACCAAAGTAAGTGTAAAATTCCTCAAGCTTACTTTTCCATTAGTCAATTTACATAATTTATTATTAGGTATTTATTGTAGAATATAAAAAACACAGATCTTTAGTTTGGTGTTTTTTGAAGTCCCAATAAAATTATTATTTTATAAACGATCTATTGATAAAACAAAAAAGTTTTAAATGTTCTGGTATAAACAACCAACAGGAAACCTGTTGTTATGTAGCAGATGTGTAAGTATGTACATACATAATATATGTTAGATTTGATTATACCACAGGATGCTAGATAAATTTAAATCAAACATTTGCAGCACTAAATACATTTGCATAATATGGTGGCTACCAAAAAATCATTTAATGAATTAAATATTATTTAAATATGAGATCTTATGTTATAAATGCATGGGAAATAAATCATTTACAGACTGGGATCTTAACCTAAAGGTCTCCAAAGATTAATCATCTTAATTTTATTATAAAATGTTTATTATACCTAATTATGCACCATTGAGTGTAAATATGTGTAATTTATTTTATTTTATTTATTGGGGATATCAACAGTAATACATTTAACAAAAATACAACAAATAAAATATACAGAGAATAAAACCAATGACAGATATCCACAGAAATACATTAAATACACATACAATACATACTAGTGTGTTTGTGTGAGTGTAAGTGAGTGAGAGGGTGGGTGTTATATTGGAATGAGGGTGGACATGTGTGTAAATATTGCACAAGTGTCAAGTGTCGAAAATATAAATATATTAAAAATATTAAGAATTAGAGATATAATATAATAAAATAAAATAAAATAAGACTTTATTATTGAAACTAAGTATAAGACAAAAAAGTATGTTTTAAGACGCGCATTTTAAATGTTATTTTTTTACAATCAAATGGATCAATAAGGGGAAAGTTCAAATTATATTCACTAACAAAACGTATAAGTGGAGAGTTCTGGGCATAGTTCGTACGAACTGCTGGCAGATGAAATAGAGAGCTCGACTTGTGACGGGTGCGGTAGCTGGGGACATTTAATGATAACTCCGACAAAAGAGCCGGACTATTAAGGCGTCCACTAAGTATGTCATGAAGCACCCCCATGTCCAACAGTAGACGGCGATCTTCTAAAGTAAGCAAGTGGTGTTTTTTGCAGGAAGACATATAATTGAGATTGGTATACCTGCATCTCCAGTTAAGATGTCTAAGAAATGTCAATTGAATTTTTTCGAACTTATTGTGGAGACCAAACAGAAGAGGCATACTCGAGCAAACTGCGAACATGAGCAAAGTAGACTATTTTAATACACGCGATATCTTTAAATACCTGACATGTACGAAGTACAAAACCAAGGTTTCTATGTGCGCGGGTCAGTATGTCATCGAAGTGATTCTCAAATGTAAGTTTGCTATCAAGAATAACACCCAGATCGCGTACGGTATCAACTTTCTGAACAGGTTAATACAGTAGAACTTCGTTTAACCGAACTACAGTCATTTGGATTTCCAAAATATCCGGAGAGTTATCAAGAAATAAAAAATAAAAAATGTTATAATAACAAATAAAAATGTTATAATAACAAATAAAAATGGATGCTGGCGGCCGGCGTGTCTATTCGTCAAAGCGAGATTAACTTTTCTAGCCATGTTTAGTAAGTTTTTATGTGATAATGTCTGGCACTCAGGATAGTTGGAGTTTTACTATGAAAGTAATATAAGTATGTTTACGTCCATAAGTATGGAAAAAAAAGTTTCATATTTTTACTACTATTTTTAAAAATAAAACATGTAAACATTTTGCAGAAATTGAAAATATGAATTTAGTCACTTTTAAAAATAAACCAGCAATACTAAAAGTATCGCCTATCAGGAGAGTTCAACTTTTTGGTTTCTAAACTAAATATATTGTTAAAAAAAAACTTATAATGTTTTCAATGAAAAAAATTATCCCTAATAAACGTGAATACCATTAAGTTTTATTAATTATTCATGTTTGTACAATACAGGTGCATCACATTAGTATAGATGTCTATGGAAACTTTATAATAAGAACTATTATAATTTATAACTACTTCATAGTATGGGTGCAACATATATTAAATAGACATTTTTTTATCATATATACAGCCTAAGCCAATGAGGAAATGCAGCCCAACGGGAAATTGAATACAAAAAATGTTTTCCTAAGCGCTGTCAAAATAAGAGCAATTTTAACAGTTTTTTAAAATGGACAAAAAAAAATATTGAAAAAAAATAAAACGAACAACATTGAACGTCGTCACTAGTTTGTATTTATCAACCAATGAAAAAAGAGTTATGGAAGATTTCTGGTTTACTTACCGTCAATGGACCAATTGGCAGAACTGACCAAGAAGAAGTGGAAGAAAACTTGAGACACCACACACGGAGTAATTTCAGAAATACAAAACTTTAAAAATCATAGCGCAGAAAATACAATACCTATTTAAAAAAATATATATTTACTGGCTTATTTTTATGGTATATTAACCAATAAATTAAAGAAATAAAGAATTGGGTTGTGGTTCCGTGAGTAGTATCTCGGACTCACGGCTCAAAGATCCGTGGTTCGAATACCACTCAACTTCGATTCCCATTTTCTAAAAGTGAGTTATTTACAACTCGTTGAAAATGGCCCTGAGAATGAAATATTTGGGTAAATCATAAGAATGCGAATATTTATTTAAAAAATAAATTTAAAAAAACACAGAACTCCCTCATTACAACAGTTATAATATGAAGAAACATATGTACAAGAAGCTGAACAAAAAGAACATGAAACCTTTATGTACAAACATAAATATTGAATGAAGAAGTTCAACCCTACGGGAAATTGGATAAAAAAAGTGTATTCTTAGGCACGGTAAAAATTTAAGCATTAAATTGTGCTTTGAAGTTTTTTGAAAATGTATAAAAAAAATAAATGATTTTAATAAAAACAAACTACTTTGCGTGATGTCACTAGTTCTTCCGAATCAACCAATGATAAGAGAGTTGTGATAGATTCTGGTTTGCGGTAAGTCAACTGACCAATCACCAGAACTCATTGAGAAGAAGGACAAGAGAACTTGAGACGACACATGCAAAGTAATGTCAAAAACACAAAATTTAAAAAAATCATAGCGCTGATAATACGATACATAAAAATAAAAAATAAATTTTTGGCTTGGTATTAAACTTAGACTATTAAAGTCTATTAACATCATAAAAACCACAGAACTTCCTCATTGAAATTTTGACCTTGCAATAATAATCAAGATTGGTTGTGTTTAAGGTTAAATATTAGCATTTAAGCATGTAAATGTTATATTATAATATACCATAATACATACATGTGTATATTGTATACATATTTATAATGCATGTATGAATATGTAAAAAGGATGAAACTACTAATAACTTTTTTTTCCCACAAATCGAAAACAAAAGTATTTTGATTACTATATGTCTGATCAGGAAGTTCTTAATTATTTTACATTAATATTTTTTAACTTAAATCTTTGAGTCTCTTTTGTGAAATGTTCTTCATTAGTAATGAGAGGGCCATGTTCAGAAGATCAAAAGTTTAAGAAGTTTTCAGAAGAAATAAAAAAAACAGAGGTTCAGTGATGCCAAAATGTTTATTTTTTAAATGATTTCTTGGGCATCAATATAAAAATAATATTTAGAAGCGATTTCTTGAAAATGTACCTAAAAAACAGTTTAAATTTACACTACATTTACATCTTTTATAAACATTGCCTTTGTGGGCGCTACATAAAGTTTTCAAATGAAATATTACAGTATGCCTTGTTTACTTGTTTCGCCTACAAGCACGCTTATTAAGCATTTGAACACACTTGGTACCTGTGGTGTCATTATTCACAAATTAGTTTGCCAATAATATATGCCCATTTGTAAAAACTCCACAGATTTAATAGAACTACTAGGCAGATAGGCTTATGAAAGATGAACCCACATGTAAAAACTAAAGCTAGGCTTGAACACATCCGTATGTCAAAAAAATTATGGTGGCGTCAAAATACAGCAAAATTAAAATCCATTAGTCATTTTAATAAAACCAAATTCGATTTTAAAAAGTATTTTTAACTGGCCCCACATCTTTTTAAAAAAATATTTTAAAATGTAAAACAGATTTGCATTGTATGAGCTTTACTAGAACAGTTTAATGCCTTTTGTTGTAAATTCTTTAATCATTTGTTTACGCTGCAGAGGTGTTAGGGGTCGTAAAGGAGGCCTCGGTGGGCCGACTTTTACTCCTGTCAATATCTCCATTGCCACTTTCATTGTAGAAACCCAACTTCCTGTAAAAACAAATAAATTGATGTAAATAAAGAGTAAATCATTATATATTACAATAAGTGAAAGCTGACTATTGGTCACAGAGAGTTTCAGAGATCGATAACAGCTGATTGCCATCTAAACAATATTTGAGCCATAGTTACAAAACCCGCTCTGTAGGCTTTTTCTTCACCATCATTTTCCTATCTGAACCTATTGGTGCATAGGGTACTGCACTAGCACTTGATACATGGAAGCTAAGGTGACCAGTCTTACATATTAACATTGAAATATTGCAGTGTAGAATCACCTTTAAAACCAATATTTCACGCCTACCCTGACAGAAATCAAACCCAGGACCTCAAGAATGGTAGGCAAAAAAAAGAGTTGAAAAGCCAATAATAGGTTATAAGCCCTGTAAATGTCTTAATTTCCATATTCTATAATAATTCCTTTATTTCTTGGAATAATATCTGTCTCCATTACCGAGAATAAGAAGAATATAGTTATGTGTGTGAACCAGGGCCCTGGAGGACTGTTTTCTCGACTCGATGGCTACTCTCGTGTAAAAACCCTGGAAATGGATATCAAGTGGGATAAGTCCACCTCGAAAGACTGATCTCCATACTAAGATAGGCTGCAATCGGAGTACCAATACTAGCTATGCAGTTCCCCATGCGCTTCTAGGCGGATGGGGAAACGATGATGATATTTACTAGAATTTTTCTAAATGGTCTAATGAAGCATTAAAGGTTAATAAATTAATTAATTGAAGGTACCATTCCGAGTGATAATGTCAATAATTTCATTGAGTTCTGCCTGTATTTTATTGGCTTCCTTAATGTTTGCATCTTTACTGTGGACTTTCTGAAGGATGGCATAACCCAAGGGGTGGGTCATGTTGAAGGTAGTTCCAATACTGGAGTCGAATCCCAGGGCTCCTGCAGCCACTAGCAACTAGAAGATGAAAAAATATAACTTACTAGATAATGTGAAAACAATAATAGTGGAAATAAAATCTCTCAAAAAGGGGGATTGCAGTTTTTATGATTTTTTTTTATAGTAATAGTTAAAAAAGAGCGGTACCTAATGAAATAAAACGTCATAGCCGCCTTATTGGTGTTGCCAGCAACTTCATATTTTTTACTAATATACTAATTTTAAATAAATTATTTAGAAAGTTTCATTTGAATTGATTTGTTATTTACACATTACTCTGTGTTTTTTTTTTAATGTTCTACTCTTGTGGAAAAGAGCCAGTCTCAATGTTTGGAGATTAAATCATGTGTAATATTATGTTATATTTTATTTTTTCAAATTATAAGATGTTTTTGGCTTGTTGTACGGTGATAAAAAACTTGCTGAATTTCCAACTGTTCAGAGATTTTATAACAAATCTTGATATTTAAATAGTAAATGGTGTGTTCTAGAAATTATTAAATTGAGGTACCTGATCAGCTCCTAAAAAGACAACATTCTCTTTTCCACAAGCCTTTAACACCTCAGCACCTTCCTGGAGATTGGTAGATGTAAATTTAAGACCACGGAATGTTTTGATTGTCTTGGAAGCTTCTTTTACTAATGCTGGCATATAAACTGTAATATGTGTTGTAAAATATATAAGTACCTGATAATTTTATTTGTCTCATGTTTAAAAACACAAAAAGGAAATTTATTAATTTTTCTAGCAGAAGCAAAATTTAATCTGCCAAACCTAGGATCTTCTTAAATGAAAATTTTGCAATAATCAGAAAAATATAGTGCATGTATGAGTGCATGAGATTTTTATGAAATTTTACATAATTTAAAAAATAATAACACAAATAAATGACAGTTCTGGACATATTTATTATTACTCATAATAAAAATCATCATATAAAGAACACGGTAAATATAGTCAAGATTGTCTGGTTTTGTATTCTTAGAACATATTTGTAATGTGACCTGGAGGTGGTGGATTTATAGTGGTGGTATGTAATGACGATTCTGTACTTACTGTTAACACACGACATGGCTGGGTTGTGGTAATACAAAAGAGGTGTTTTCGGAGCAGCTGTGGCAACTATGTCAAGATAAGACACAAGATCCGAGACATCAGTTGGTTTGAAGAACAATTCTGGCAAAACCAATAAAGAATCTGCTCCAATCGATTCAGCATGCTTAGCCTAAAAAACAACAACTAGGTAATTGTGTTACTTGTCTCCTTTTAAATGTATTTTTTTAATTGTATCTATGTTTAATTTTTCAAAAAACCTTTGGAAAAATACAACTGGACTGATTCTGTTTTTACTGTTAACCTACAAATAAGTATTATTAGATGTTAGTCTAGTAAAATCAATTTTTTGTTTGTTTATTTGTATATTTTAGAAAACATATTGGCGGCTTATTGATATAAGCAATATATTTCAAGCGACCAAAAACAGATTGGTCAAGATTTAAAAGTAATGAAAAAAAAAACATCCATTTTTATTTTAAAAACATAAATAGCATTTGAAAAATATATATATAATAATATACATATACTTGCAGAAATACAATAAGCTGAGTTTTCAACAGTTTTAAAAAAAAAATTATACATCCTAAGAAGGATGATTTCTGCCATTAAGGGTAAAATATAAACATGGCATTAGGAATATAATTTAGTAAAAATTTAAGCCAAGAAAACCTAAAAATTTACCTCATTTTGTGACAGTTATTTTCACAAAAAAAATATTCAAGGCCTTGGATAATAGTGGCACATTTCTAAGAAATCAATAAAATATTTAGGTAGAACCAGAGATAATGTAGAACTATTACTGGTAGAACTGGCTACTTTTTCCCTCGTCTGTCATGTTTTATCACCATGTTCTAATCTATGGTATAATATATTATTTTAAAATTCAGTTCGTTTTCAAATAAAGAAAAATGAATTATACAGAATCCTTGAAAGTTATTTTGTTGAATTATATTTTTTATTAAAAAGATAACATACCAACTCAATAACATCAGGTAAAGGAGCTCCTCCAACCTGTACCATGACATGAATTCCCACTTCATGAGATTTCTTCACCCAAATCTCGGTCCCCCGTTTGCGCTCCACTACACTCATAGACATTCCTTCGCCACTCGTCCCATTCACTAAATAATTTAAAAATAAAAACTTTAGGTACCTATTTAATAAGACGCTGCCCATTTCATAAATCTTTATTCACCTTAGCCATTTTCTTGAGAATTGAAAAGAAAGGAAGTAAATAAATACATTCAGGGTGTTCATTAAACCCTGTCACACCCGAAACCACTATGATCAGTATGGGCAAGAAAATATATTAGCATTGGCAATGTGTAAGCTGGCTCCCGACAGTAGGTATATTAATTTTGTTTTGTCACAGCGCAAAATTGGAATAGGAAAGGAAATTGAGATGGACTGACCTTTTGTAGATTTTTGTTTGTCACACTGATAATCTCTTTTTCAATTAAATTTAGTTTGAGCTTATTATTAATTATATTTTTACACGATGCGTTATACCGAAATCGATTTGGCGATTAACATGTACATAAGTTTCGAGTGAGCACTGACCGCAGGTGACAAAATAATAAATTAAATAGTTTTTGGAACTTCATACAGGTGCAAAAGGGCCAGGATTGAAGTTGGCGAGAAAAAAAGGAGACAGGTATAGGAATTTATTTACGCTGTGACACATTTTCAAACAGCCTAACCAATCATATTAAAAAAAATATTTAGAACAAAGAATTTTTTTAAATTAAAATATAAAAAAAAAAAAACAAATGGTTGCTTACATCTGCAGGGGAGAAGTGAGGGGAGCGCGGCCGCGTGGTTGTCGGCGTATCAGACTCCCTCCCCCCTCGTTTTTCCCCAGCAGAAGTAAGCGACCATAAGCTTTTTTTGGCATTTCATTTTTTTAAATTTTATTCATTCAAAAAATTTATTTTAATATGCCAATTTGTCTGCTTGCTAATACTGATCCTCGTGGTTTCGGATGTGACAGGGTTTAATGAACACCCTGTATACCTGCATAAATAAATGAACAGTATTTTTTATCATAGTTAATTTTTTAAAACTGTTTTGTGTTTGATAATTTATTATACTGCATCTTAATCTGATTTTCATGACTTTTGAGATAAATACAGAGCATTAAATTTTTTGTTTATGTGTGCGTGACCAAACGTTTGCAAATAAAATAGTCTAATGTGCCTATTAACACAAGTGAAATTTATATGTTTACTTGGTTCACCCAAAGGCACTAACAAATCAATATAGGCTTACAAAACATTCAAATGCACTGTACATACGTACTAGTAGCATTTATCTGAATCCTTATGCCATGTATCAATTTTAGACCACATTGGAGTGTTCAACATTTTCTGAGGAAGTTCAGTGAAAGGGAAATTTTATTTTTATTTTATTTTACAAATATCGTTTGATCAGTGCAAAGTTTTCTAAAGGTTTAGTAATTTTGAAATTACATTGCAAGTTCAGTCAGTGAGTTCTGCTTATTGGTGAGTTGGCTTCCCGGAAACCAGAAATCTATCACTACGCTCTATCATTGGTTGATTTGGAAGAACTTGTAAATTAGTTTATTTGAATTAAAATCTTTTTTTTTTTCATACATTTTTAAGATTACTTCGCTTTACAATTAAGTGCTCTAATTTTTAGCATGTGAAATAAAATATTTTTTAGTTTCTATTTCCCGTAGCATTGAACTTCCTTATAATTTTTAAAAAATAATCATATTCAGTTACATATTTTTCTTTTTTAAAAAAAAATATTAGCATTCTTATAATTTACTCAAATATTTAAATTTTGGTGGCCATTTTCAACGAGTTGTAAATAATTCACTATTAGAAAATGGAAATCAAGTTGGGATAGAGTGGGGTTTGAACCTCAGACCTCTGGCCCGTGAGCCTGCAACACTAGCCACGGGACCACAACCCGTTTCTTCTCTATTGTTCGTTTTAATGTTTTGCATATTTTAATATGCATCCTTATTACCTCTAACTCAAATAATACAAAGTGTATAAAATGACAGTGATAATTACCCAAAATTCCTTTTATTCCTTCGTTGTTTAGGAAATCAACGTACTTTGGAATGACATTTAAATTTAGGGAAAAATCATCATTGAATGGGGTCAATACGGGAGGCATAAGCCCTCGAAATGTGAAGTTAACCTATAAATAAATAACAAAAGGTGAATGTATAATAGAAGTGTTTATGAAAATATTGTATAGCATTATTTTATTGCCCTTGTTTGTCTTACCAGCCTGACAATGTTATTCATGACAAAACCCGGTCACTGGTAAAAATTATAAATAAAAGTGGAATGAAACGAAAAAGAACTAAAACTTGAAAAAAATTGTAATAAACATGGACATAATACAAGAATATCAGAACAATACCACATACAACATTCTTAAACAAGACAAGGACAATCGAGACTAATAAATCAGGGACTGAAATTTTATAATAAACTACCAGACAAAACTAAACAAAAGACTCGGACAAACTTTTCAAAAGGCGTTAAAAATAAAATTATCAACAACAGAGTATAAATAAAAAATTATATGTTATTTTTGTTAAATGAATGTAATAATCCATAAGGGTTGACAAATAAATTTCAAATAAAAAAAATATTAAAAAAAACTGTACCTATACGTATTTTTATTATTATAATTAAAATGCAGTTACACCAAGAAATGTCAGTAGAAAAACTCAATCTATTTCCTACATAGATTTATGTTCCTTTTGTTCGATTTCTTGATATATGATTCTTCATATAACTGTTGTAATTGGCGTAGGCCATATAATTTATATTAAATAACTAAATACATTGTTTTTTTTTAATATGTGCAAACATACAATATTTTTTATTAATTTGAAATGGTCATTAAATAACAAATTTATTTGTATAAACTTGAAATTGGTCACTACAAAATTTCAGTAAATAAACAAAAATATAATAAACTCACCATTTTAGCTTTGAAATATCACACCCAATGTAATCAGTACCGTTTAAGTTACCTGAATACCCATTCAGATGATTAAAAGGATAGCAAAATATTTATATCTATTATTTAAACTTTGACTTGACATTTCAGGTGCAGTGACCAAACAACATGTGTTTATGAGACAGTGGATTTAATAAATTTAATAAATGGTATCTTTTATTCTGTAACTTTATGTTTGAAATAGTCAGTGGGACCTTCTACTCCTACCTATGTGGACATTTAAAAGATCTCTGATCCGTAAAAATTGGTCTAAGCCTGTATTATATTTTAAATAATTGTCAACTATACAAGCATAATGATCATTTTACCTTCATGTAACAAAAACGACAGGCTCGATTTGTAATTTTTTATAACTTGAACACCTTAAAAAGTAAAATAATCCAGTTCACACTTTAAGTATTAAGAATTCTTAAATTATTTGAGTCATCAAGTTATAAAACCCGATTAACAAATTACATAAGTCATAAACCCTGTAAATGCCTAGACTTCCATATTCCCTTATTTAAAGTATTCTCCATCCCTGTTGTAATTTGTTAATCTTAATGACTCCCGAGGGGGTGAAATCCAGTCTTTTGTCTACGAACATTTGGACAAACTCAAATATTGTAATGAAACCAACTGGTCCAAGAAGAAGTTTAAAAATTGGAAAATTGTTTTCAGGCGTTGCCTAGTATGTGAAATAATTCAGTCAGGTGAATCTCTTCACAACAATAAAGGTTTCAGCTCTTTAACTTCACTAAAATCAACAGATGGAAGAATTTGAGAAATATGGATGTTCAAACATAGGCAAAATGGTGAATGTTACACAGTGTATAGCCACTTAAACCAGCCAATGACAGGTGATAAGCCCTGTAAATGCCTAGACTTCCATATTCCCTTATTTAAGGTTTTTCTCCATCCCTGTTGTAATTTGTTAATAAGATAATTGTTTAGAAAAAATAATATTATAAAAAGAATCTGCCTCCATTGTTTAGGTGGATTAGCTTTTTTTATTGTGGGAGTATCATTATTATCACTTACCATTATTTATTACTTTAAAAAAAAAACAACTAAATAAGGAGATTGAGAATAAAATAAAATTATTCAGGTGATTTAGAAAACAAATGTCTTAGCTACAAAACCCCATCTAAATGAATTTTGAAAATAAGGTTTTTTGAGAATCATCCAGGGAAAGTTTTTGTAACTCAATGACTGATTTTAAATGTTTGTTTAAAATTGTTTGCAAAATTAAAATACCTCCAGTTTAATGGAATATATTAAAATAAAATAAATTAAACGTTTGGTCACAATCTATGAAATGAAGCTGGTAAATGAAATAAATAAATAAACAACTTATATGATAAGGGATATCTCAGTGACAAAAATAAACATCAGTGCACTGACTAGATAAATATGTAGATATGTTTTTTCAAGAATCATGTTGAGAATAATATTTTACATAATATTTATGATAACAACATTGATATATATTACGTATACACTAGATGTAGCACCAAGCACACATCTTGTGTTCCATTTAACCTAAGTTCCAGAACTTAACTTATAGTCAGTAAACGTGAAGCAGAGTAAAAAGGTGTGACATACAGCTTTGAATTCACAGTAAACTGACATAGTCTTTTTTACTCTATTACGCGTTTTGCATGGCAATGTTCACGTGACAACACTCATTTTTTAGAACACAATTTAAAAATATCGTTCTATGCAGCAGCATCTCTGTTTAATTGTACCTCAGTAGATAGCAATGGTTTTTAAATTTGTTATTTTTAATGTCCATGATTAATACAAAGAAACTGAATTAACATATTTTTTAAGTGATAGGGGCAAAACACAGACATTTAACAAAAGCATGCTTTGCAGTTTTGATTCACTCCATGTGAAATCGTCAGTTCATAGATTGGTTGAAGTAATGTAGACTTTGAATTCAGTATTTTGATTAAATAAAAAATGCGGTTTGAAGTTAATTATCAATTAACTTCAAACCTCATTGTCAAACAGTAAAAGAGTTTACTCAGCTGCTGATCATCAATAACCCAAGATTTTTTTTCCAACACACCTAAGGTTACTATACGACACGCATTTTAAGGTATAGACAGGCGTGCAGCCGGTATTGTTCTGAGACAGGCATTTTTAATTGGGTCACCCAATATTTTCAACTTATCAGTAAGTATTTGACACAATAGCAGCTACCATTCGCTTGAGTATAATTAATCTACCGCTTTTTACCTATGACAGATATTTTAGACACCCTGTACATTCATCCCTTCATTTTGAAATGGTAACCCTAAACACATCATTTTCGCAAGTCAGTTTCGGAGGGGTTGAGATAATTTTTACAGAACACTATCAAACCCTCAGAGAAGTAACCCACTACAGTTATAGAGACTCAATTTCGCTGTATTGCGTTGCAAATTTTTAAAACATCTTTTTATTTATTTAATAAGTTTACAAATTTAATCTTTAATGCACAAATTCATTATTTGTAAAAATGATAACTATAGGTTTGTATTGATGTATTATTGAAGGTACAATATTATCAATAGGTGCGTAGGCTTTCACGGTCACTGTTATCAATATGTATTTTTTGGGTGATCCCGAGTAAGTTGGATTTGTTCCGACGTTTTGGCTACCATTGCAGGAGCCATCTCCAGGGTAAACTGTGTGTTTTGAGGAAAAAAATATGTGTTATAAAAATATGTGTTTGTACCGTACAATATTACATATAATTTATCAAGTATTGTGTCAATCATAAATATTATTAATGACATTTCTTTAATAAATTAATTGAATATAAGATTGCAATTGTCATGAAATGAATTGTGATAATACACTATTTATTATCTTAATTAGCTTTAAATCAGAATACTATTAGATTGATGCAAAAGTTTTAACATAAATAAAAAAATTAAAAAAAGATTTTTTTCAAAAACATTTATTACGTCAATCAATTACATAATTTATTATCGTTGTTAAGAATAATAATAATCCATCTTCCCGTAAGATTTATTATTCCATTGGTTTAAAAATTACGAGACTTGAATGCAAAACACAAATCTAGGGATGTTTTGACTATTGAAGTCTTGAAGTTGACGATCCGAATATATGAAAATAATGATATTGTGAAAACGGCTCTTTATACGAACAGACCAGAAATAGTGACAGGCAGAAATAGTTGAAAAGGGGTAGTGTTTCACCATGACAACGTGGGACCACGATTTGATCGGGAAGTAATGAACCATCCACTATATTCTCTGGATCTAGCTCCATCTAATTTTCACTTATTCAGATCGCTACAGAATTTTAATAATATTTGCTCAGTAGCATAAGTCAAAACATCCCAAGATTTGTTTTTTTGCATCCAAGGCTTGTAATTTTTATACTAATGGAATAAATAAGCTTATGGGGAGATGGAAAGAGGTAATTACATAATCGAAAAAAAATACAACTTTTGCATCAGAATAATACATAATACTCTGAAGATAGCATAGATATCAAGATTTAAAAAAAACTTTAGCATTAGAATTTTTTTACACATTTTGGTTGCTGTTGTTTCTGCTTTGAAAATTTTATTAGTAGACAGCTCTAACAAATATGTCATAAGACAAAAACGCAAAAAATGGATTAGGTTATTAGATTATTTTTAATTTACTTTGTTTATAAAAAAAATAAAAAAATGTGAAACGAACTCCCTCTCTAAACACAAGTATCTACTTTATTAGAGAGGTAGAAACGTTATATATAAGATGTTCTGTATATTTACCTATTATGTATTTCAAAAATGTATTTTGTAAAAAAAAAAAATATTCAATAAAAAAAATTTAAAAAAAGGTATAAAAAAATTTAATAACTTAAGTTGTCACTCTCAAATATATCCTGAAGCAGCAGTTTCTGAAGTTTCAGTTTCAGCAGCATCCTAAACGAGCAGTTTTAACATTTTCAGTACATTTTAGAGAATTCCTGTAAATGGATAAAATGTTTTAAAAAAATTTACATAGGCCTTAAATTGTTCATTATCAAATTTAACAAGTTACATAGTTTCAAATTAAGTATTTTAAAAAACCCACTGAAATAAAATAAAAAACAACTATTGTTTTTGGAACCGTTTAATTAAAAAAATAAAATCATTTATTATTTAACAATAATTAAAAATATTTATTAACAATACTATTAAAACTAATTACATTAAGAAAATAGAGTTGCTCAAGTAAAATCTCATATAAAGACTTTGATTGTATTTTTAATCTAGGATTAATTGGGTAGATAGATAGATAATAAAAGACATTTTATTCACAAATGCATTGACACATTTTATCACAAATTTAAGGCGGCATATATTTATAAATACTTATCAATAACACCAGCTTGTGAGGGAACATTTTTCAAATTTACTTATTCATTCCTTGAAGGTTTTTTATGTGAATTGAAAATTTTTTTTTTATGCAAAATACACATCCTTATTGTATTTAAAAAATCGGTTCAAAATTTTGAACATTTATTGACAAGTTCGCAGACATTTTTTTCTCATAGATCCACTCATATGGACACATCGTATTTCACTTCCGATTGGACAGTAGTTGTTGTTTTGAAGAAAATTTTATTTTACTAACATACTAAGACACTTTTGTTGCCGACTGTTTTTTTATCTTCTCCTACCGTATAAGTACTTAAGTTTTACGGAGCCTATAGCTGTTATTTCCTAAATGAGAGACACGTTTTTGACGGCTATAGCCGGCATAACTGCGAACTTGTTCATACATTTATTTTTCAGTATTCATACATTATAGATATCTCTAAAAAATTTTAAGAGTATATGTGAAAAAAATTGCAAGATAATTATTATTTATTATCTTGCAATTATTTAGGAAATTTTAAATGCTTAATACAAATATATTTAGATACACCATTTAATAAAAATACTTTATTTTTATGTAGGTATTCATACGTTATAATAATTTTTCAAAAGTAAGCCATTAAAAGTGATAAGTTGTTGACCATAAACCATAAACATGAAACTAAGATGTAAGGCTATGTACATACATAATATAAGAACTAAATAAATCAAGTAATATTCTGATAAGTCTTAGTCATCCTTAAATGTTTTATGTAAAAATCAAATTCTGGTCAAAGAATCAAGTTTGTAACTCTTAAGGTGTTGATTTTTGCAAATATTTCTGTTTTATTTTATATTATAGATTAACGTAATGAAGCAAATTATCACTAAAACAAAAAAAAACATGTGTGTAAATAACTCAAGATAAAAAAAATATTTACAATCTTGCTTTCCTTTTTCAGATTTTAAAAATAAAAATAAATATTTGCATTCTTATGATTTACTCAAATATTTTGATTTTGGAGCTATTTTCTTTTAGTCGAAAATAATTCAATATTCTGTATTTCAATTTGTAATAAATATTTTTCGATGTGTTATATCAATAAATCAAAATTTAAATCAAATAATAATTATTTGAGCGAATGTTTTTTACATAATAAATTTAACACAAATGGAATAATGACTCATACAAGATTTTAGACTCGCATTGATTAGAAATTGTTTTTAAAAAAGCCTTTTAAAGGAAATTAATTATATGACATCTTTGTAAAAAAATGCAAAACTCTATATTTCAATTATATCATACAAAATGCACTATTATAGTTTTATTTACAATGCGGTCCGGTCCTATGAATTATAAAATAGACGCATTTTGTTTCTTTCCTCCGAAGGAAGGTAGGATGGATTTAATACTGTACATAAGTGCGTACAATCGTGATGGTGGAATAATTTCCTGCCAATGACCATTGCGATGGGCCATGGCTCTGCTTTGCGCGCGCTGGAGGATGTCCGCATCACTCCTCTTGAAGAAGACCCACGGAAGCCAGAACCACTTAGTGTCCGGTTTGACAGGAACTTGAGATACATCAGTCGAGACTACGCCCAGACCGAGTTCGACAAGGCGTTCGCCGATTTTCAAATGCTCGAATTTTACATCTGTTTTTTTATTTGGGTCAATCTAGTGAATAAAGAATAATGTGATAGTTAATATTTTTATATATAGGTACATAAAATGTAGTTATATTTTATTAGATATTTTTTCAACAGAGGTGAAACTGATCTTACAATCTTGAATATTACATTTGCATGCATGTTGGTCCACCATAGTGCATGTATGGAGAAAACTAGCGACAATCTTTCGTTACAAAGTTTTTACATTGAGTTTTAAGTTTTTTTATAGACCAGAAATATAAAAGTGATGACACCAAGCCGATGACAGGTTAGAAGCTCTATAAATGCCTATGACTACCATATTCTTAACAGCTTCATCTCTGCTGAAAAAATATTTAATATTGAAATCGATCCTGTGGAGAATAATCCAGAATTAGTGATATACCTAAAATATTGTCAAGTAATATTTTAGTTATGTATGTAGTCTGTTCAAAATATGGCTTGATGTTGAAAGTGTTTTTTTTACTATAGTTTTTGTCAAAATTACTATGTAGTTTTAATTAATCAAGTTTTAAAAGTGCATAATCTGACTAAATTTCTAATGTCTGAAATATACTTAGAATACATTTATTCATAAAAAATGATATTTTCTGTGTATCCCATATTTATGGCAGAAATAAAAATAATTATTGATACTAGTAATTAACGCAATAGCCTTTCAAAATGCTATGTTTATGTCTCTTGAAAAAGTTATATTGTATAAAATAGAAAGTTTACCTGCTGTCATCCCTTACCTTAGAAACAGTTTATCATATTGGCAAATTTATAAATGAAAACTGCATAGATTTTTAGCTCAATAGAAAAGTTTTTGTTTTTTAAAGGAGAAATACTCGAGTTCTTATTATTTACTCAAATATTTCAATTTCAGACCATTACCTAAAAGTCGTAAATAACTTCAGCTGAGATTTGAACCTGAGACCTTTGGTCTGCGAGTCCAGAATACTATAATATGAAAATCCCTCTCCTCCTATTTCCTCATCCCTTCTAGCTCTTTTTTTCTCTTGTCTTATATATTATATTATTTTTTCTCTTCACTGTGTAACATGTTCCCTTATTACATTTGTGAAAAACTTTAACTGGATGTATGTACTATTTTTTATATTTTATATTTTTATATAACAACTGTTGTTTTCCCTAAATAAATAAAATAAAAATACTACCACTGAACCACAACTCGGTTCAAATTAATAAGTGATATTATTTTGTTTGGTAATGGCAGAAATCATACTCAATAGATGGATTACCTAAAAAAAGATTCAAAGTATTTTTTAATGTTTAAAGATTATTGCAAGTAAAAACTTTTTTGGTAATTAACATTGTTAGATACTAATATAATTTTGAAGATATAGTTTATGCATACAGGTGTTCTTTAAACCCTGTCACATCCAAAACCACAATGATCAGTGTGGGCAAGAAGACATATTAGCATATTTAAAAAAATATTTAGGACAAAGAAATCTTTTAAAAATAAAATATTTAAAAAAACAAATGGTTGCTTACTTCTGCAGGGGAGAAGTGAGGTGAGCGCGGCGCAGTATCAGACTCCCCCCTCCCCCTCCTCGTTTCTGTCCTGCAGAAGTAAGCAACCATTTGCCTTTTTAAAATTTTTATTCGTTTTTAATTATTTTAATGTGCCAATATGTCTTCTTGCTCATACTGATCATTGTGGTTTCGGATGTGACAGGGTTTAATGAACACTCTGTATATATATTTGGATAATTTATATGGCGCCATTTTTGTGAAAATCGCCTAATAGGGTTTAAACACTTATAACTACAGGGCAGTGAAAATAGTTCATTAAGTATACTTTTGTAGCAGTATTGGGTAGGTGCAAAGTGACATCAGCAATTAAAGCACCAGACACACGAGACAACGGGGTCAGATCAACTTTATGTCCTACAGCAACACACTGCATCCAGCTGATACCATTTCCGCCGACAAGTTTTACTCCCCACACCTGCAAAGATACATAGACTATAATAATTTAAGTATAAGAGGCTTTCAATTGAACACATAGAGGAAATTTTAAAATGTAAAATTGATTTATAAAAATATTTTCTTCAACTCTAACTGAAACTTCTCTGAAATGTATTAAAAATAATATTTTGAGCACAGCTCCACATTTTCATACATAATGAAGAGGTTTGGTGCTACTCGACCTTATTGGATTCAAAATATATTTCCATGGATAATAACATGAGTATTACCAACTTCTTAAATATGTGTGCCAGTATAATTTTTACACATTTCAAACACACGTTTTGTGTCTAAACTAGCTAGATTTAAAGCTCATCGAGTCTTTTCAGTTTTTCTTATAAATGATTATTTTTAAATAAGCAAAAAATTATGATGGTAAATTATCATTGTATTTTTTATTTACTTAAATATTATTTTGAATCTAGAAGTTGGAAAAACACAAGCCGAAGAGTATTAGACTTTTTTAAGACAACTACTTAAACTTCTGTTTTTTTACCTTCATTTTAAACGCACACAGCCTTCCTGCATGTTTATTATTCACTACTTTAATATTATCAAGGTTGTTCTTTGATAATTAAAGAAATTTCTAAATATACATGTTTTATTACCATTAAAGTATTGCAGAGTTAAATAAATTGTTTATATTAAAAAAATATATATTACTTGAACGGGTAGAGGGGGTTTTCCTGAATGCCACAACGGGATACGGACAAGTGGAGTGTGATCGATGAGTAAGCGGGGTCCTTCAGTTGAGGACTGACACCCGACTACTCTTCCCTGAAGTACCTCTTTAGTCTTTATGAAGTGCTCCGGAACATCTGATACTTTTGAAAACTTACTTATCTAAAAAAGAACAATGTAATAAAAAAAATTAAAGATTTATACAACAAAAATAAGTGATAAATATCACAATTAATTTAAGAGATGGATTTTCCGCATCCAGGTGGAATAGTTTTGTATGTGAAATAGAACCAGAACCCTAAACAAGTGTTTTCAATTTAATGGCTCAGATAAAAATCCTGCAAAAGGAAATCAGGTGGAGATTAGTCCTTTTCGTGGTGTGCTGATAAGCACGCTTTGATACCATGCCTGAAGTTCTGGGTTAGGTTCTCAGTAAGGATGATATGAAATGTTCATTTAGAAATATGATTTTCACTGTAATATTTCATAGTACTTAGATTAGAATTGGGTCTTGAGTGTCAGACTGATGATTAAGATACACTGCATTGGAGTTTCAATGCAGTGTCTTATGCGCCACTGGGTATAAATAGAGAAATGATGTTGTTAACGTTAACGTAAATACAATAGTAATCGTTTAATATTGACGTAGTTGTATCATGTCATCGTTTAGAATAATTCTTTATCTCTGTCTCTGATTTTAAGTGCATTTTTGAATGTAAAAAAAAAATTAACAAGCCTAAATAATATTACGTAAAACTAATTTGCTTTTATAAAATCTAATTCATACATTTTTCTCTCAAGAAGAAGAGTATCAAAGTTAAAATTGATTCAATTTATTGATTTTTTTATTTAAAAAAATGTTTAATTTATTAGAAAATGGGAACATATTGATGATATTTTTTTAAATCTGTAAGTTATACGTCGCATCTATAAATGCCACGAAATTTAGTAGTGAATTTGTAACTCCCAAAAGAGTGTAAATGTATTTTATGTCAATCTACATAATTTCTCTGACTCTCAAAGAGACGGAAGAACTATTAATCTACGTAATCTATTAAAATAGTTTTGAAAATACACCATCAAATGGTTGAGTTTAAATGACGTCATCAATGCATCGAAGTATAAGAGAGGTTTAGTTCACGATATTTGTTTTTTTATTTTTATTTTTATTTAAATAGCTAAAAATGTTGACTAAAACCCGAAACTATTCCCTTCGTATTTCTTTTTTGTTCCAAAGCAACTCTGAATTGTTAAAGTATGAGTAAAACTTTGAAACTTGTATTGCAATAACAGACTTTAAAATTAATGTTACCTAACTTCTAGAAAGCATTTCGCAACATGATGATACAATATACATATTTTTTAAATATACTTACCGGTCGAACTTTATGAACAGCCACAGCTAAACTTATACCTGCTATTGTATAGATTGCTATCTGAAAATAAAACAGTTTGAAGGATGCAAAGTTAATAAAAGTAAAATATTATTTTTACAAGTCGTGAATAAAACATATTTTAAATACGTCATTAATACTACAGATGTTGTCATCAGATAGGTTTTAAATTATTCTAGGTGATGTCGTTAAAACATTGGGTAATCACAACAAATACTCAGATGTATTTTGGAAAACAATATTGATAAGAGAGTAGATATCTAATTTGGAAATATGTTTTACCTGTGCACCGCGGGTATTCTGTTCTAAAGCTGAGATAATTTCGTTGAAAACATTGCGCCGCTCTGCCATTTTTATTTCGTTTCTTAGGTCGACCTTTCGGTAATATTGTTCATATTTATTTTTACAAATTACGAATTAGGAAATTACACAACCACCTCCAATCGGCAAATCGTCGTTTCCGTACGGCAGCAGATAATGAACTGTCAAAATAGTTTTTCGTTGCTTTGGCGTAAACAATTCTATTACCACTCTTATTTCACCTTTCATAGAGCTTATAATACTGTGTGTATTTTAGCAACTGGTTGCGATATAATTGAAAGTCAAATTTACTTTTCAACAGTCAAATTAGCAACTTTGAAACTAAACTGAAGTATCTAAACTTTCAACTGGATTTTTATTCATAGATATAAATGCATGGTACGAAAAAACTTTTTTAAAGTAAAAAAGGTAGTCTCGGTTATTGAGTGTACATTGTACATGTCTAATTATTTAACACGCCATTAGTAATATTTTCGTACAACTACACCCACTCGTAAAATATGGATATAAATATATGCATATTACAAATATATGAATATTGTTTATCAGTAAATGGGCATATTTAATTATAATTTCACTTTTACAAATGGTTTTACCTTCTTTTGATTTATCAAAATATTTCGATTTTTAAATCACAAATTTTCTTTTTAATTGTAATAAACGTGATTGAAAAATAGGAAAAAAAAACTTGTCCAGCAGGTTTTGAAATTCCCTCCTGTTCCGGAATTCGCGACATTACTACTGACTACTATGGAACTATAATTCAAAAAATTAATTATAGAGTTCTTCATTTAAGTTTAAATTTAAATTTCGCTATCCTTAGTGTGTACCGTCAAACGTGACAATTTTGCCCAGTTTTAACAAACTTTTACAATATCTTTTTTTTTTGTACAGGACTACTCCTATCCATTTTGTTGAATAGTGATACTTATTATTCTGAGCATTTTTACAAGTACAAAACGTTTGCTTTTCTTTTATTTGTGCAATTTTAGAAGACAAAACATGCTGGGCAAAATTATCTCCACTAATTAATCAACTGTTATTTTTGGTTTTATCATCCTTATCATACGGTTTATTACTACTTTTTGGGCGAAAAAAACAGTTTATGTTTAAACAATAGCATCATTGAGGCATCACCATTATAAAATCAATGAAAAAAACGGGTGGGCAAAATTGTCAACTATTTCCTCAATTTTTCTATACAATGTGGATTTGTGGGCCAGGGTTGGCACATAATTGGATTTTTAACAAAACCAAAGGAGTTTATCACTAATCCTTTTAATTTGTTCGTGTTCGTTTTTTTTTTACAAACCATTTCAGTTCTGGTGCGATTTTCGCAATTAAGGGAGCTTGCCCCCAAAACGACTTTTCTTTAAATGTGTGTGTCAAAAAAAAACGATCTATATTTTTTTTGTACAGCAGTGTAATTATTTGCTAGATTACCAATACTTTGAAATTGTATTTTATGTACAGAATTCATAATATTTTCTATGTTTTAATTTTTTCTTTAGACTGTTAAAAATATTCATACAAAAAACATTTAAAATAAAAAATAAGTCTTCATAATGTCACAAAAAGCTGGCAAAATCAATAAATAAAACTTTCTAAAATGTTGTCGGATATTCTTACATTTTTTTAATGGTTTAAATTATTTTTGAATGGTAAAAATTAAAATTGGCTTTTTATAACAATTTTTAATTTACTCACAGAAAATGAATCTTGCAGTTTTTAGGATTTATATTGAATTTATGAAAACCTTGACGCAAGATTACAGGTTCGGGTAAAGATTTCACTATGTTCCAATTAAATACATCAGCAATATCCTCAACTTGAGATCACACAAAGCTCCATTACGTTTGCGTCTTACAAATGACATAACAATATTAAAATCGTGGTTGTTGATGCGCTGATAACTTAACCGACATATTATTAGTCATTTTGCGTATCAACAGTGTTAAACTTTACTAAAACGAAAGCGACTTCTTCACCGTTATTAATTTCAAGCGGATCAGACACTGTTTTTACGTTTTCCTCGAAGATTCGGAGTCACGTTGTTCATATTCGTCGTAATTACTTATGATGAGTGTCTCGAAATCTGTTGATTCATCAACTGAGTAGGCATCAAAGTCTGTTGTTTCCGTGTCGCTATGACATTTTTTTCAATGTTCTCCTCTATAAGGTGTAGGTATCTTTTGATCCTGATGGAAGAGAAAAATCCGATGGATTGTTTACCAATTGCTGTGTGGTATAAAAAGTTTAAATGAACATAATAACTGGCGTGTATTTGAGTTGAAACCCCCCATCAGATTTTTAAATCTTAATTGTTAAATCTTTGGCAAAAATCTGATTTATGGGCCAGTTTGAACAAAACATCGCGTTACCTCGTTTAAAATCATGTTTTTGCCATTTACTTCATTTTCTTTTATATTTTCTACTTTGTTTTTTTCTACTTTCTTGGATAATGTTTTTTCAATGTAGCATGTAGTGACAACCCTAGACGTGGGCAAAATTGTCAAAACACTATCTAAGAAATCTAAGACAATTTTGCCCACTTAAATAACTATTGTGTTTGTTCAAATAGATATACAGAAATACGTTCTATAGCGTCTTTATTATTTATGCAATGAAATATATAAAACTTGCTTGCCTCCTTTTAACACAAACTCCGCAACAACAAAAGTTTTGACAATATTTGGAGATATACACAAACAGACCTTCAAGTTTAACTGAATTTGAAAATTTCAAGTGATTAACTGAAGCTGGCGGTAAACTAAATATTTTGTTTTGCCATGGAACTATCAAAATATACTTACCTAATGTAATTTTTATGATACCAGTAACTTTTCTTACTTTAAAACTTGATTTTGTTAAGGATTTCGGCAGTGGGCAAAATTGTCATGGCTGGGCAAAATTGACATGTTTGACGGTACATACAATAAAAATGTAGGTAATGTTGGTAGATGCATGTTTTATAATACAAATGTTGGTAATACCTACTATATATTTTTGTAGTAGGAATACCTATTATGAAAATTTTAAAATTACATTAAGTTTTTATTATATTGACAAGTTGAATCAAATATGTTATGTTGATCTTTTTAAGAATCGAACCCGATCGGAAAGCCAGCGAGCTAATTGACTACTCCGCAATGCAAGATGGACAAAGGCTACTACTTTAGTTCAATTGAATAGGTGAGTTTATCGGTGAAGGACATTTGTATTTATGTTATCAATATCACTCTTATCAGGGCCAGTACAAGTATCTGCCCGCTCCAAGTCTCATCATTATTATCTTATGCATACCATGTGGTTCATAGAGTGCTGCATTGGTACTCCAATCGCAGCGTATTGGAGATAATTTTTAACATATTATCTATCAACATGAAGGTAAGATAAGATAAGAAGGCGTTCGTCGGGGGACTCTTAAATATGGAGTTTTGAGTGTTCAAAAGGTTTATGAGCTTATGTTTTTCTGTATAAAAGTCGGCAGCAGTCGCAACAACCTCCATTAAGTGACGACTGTCATCAAACGGAGGGGGTATAGTTGGATGGGCCATATTATTTGCAGATGATACAAAGCTGTATGCTAACCCTCTCACTCACTCAACTCAACTACAACAAGACCTGGACAGTATTCATGAATGGACCAAGAAATGGCTTCTAACTCTCTCTCTCAATGTTAATAAATCTCCAGTTCTTTACATCGGCTTGAAAAACAATAAATTTAAATATAGTCTAAATGGTGTAGATTTGAAAACTGTGAAACAACAAAAAGACCTTGGAATAACAATAACAGAAGAATTAAAATGGGAATGTCACATATTAAACATAACAAAAAATCAAATTCAATTATCTACTTGATAAAAAAAGCCTCCTCATGTATAACGCCAAATATACTACTAAAAATATACAAAACATATATCAGACCTACTCTCGAATACGGGCTTCAGATTTGGAATCCTTATTTTGTTATGGATATCAACTTGTTGGAAAGAGTCCAAAGACGAGCTACAAAGTTGTCGCTGACCCTAAAACGGCTTCCATGTGTGGAGAGACTGGAAACTCTCAGTATCACAACGCTGCAGGAACGGCGAGAAAGGGGTGACCTGATAGAGACATACAAGATACTCAACAGTCACTATAGCTGCCCAAATTTGGATCCCATGTTCAAGCTTAAACAAGATGCTCGTCTTCGAGGTCACAGTCTCAGGCTGGAGAAAACGAGATTCAATCTAAATCCACGGAAGCATTTCCTGAGCAATAGGGTTATTGATGGTTGGAATAAGCTGCCACAAGAGCTGATCTCAATATGTAGTCTCAATAGGTTCAAAAATGGCCTAGATTTGTTTTCGGAAAAGTTAAAGTGTGCCAACAACTAATTTTCGTTTAAATAGATTTAAGCATATCAGCTTTAAGCTGTTCGCTTAAAATTAATAATAATTATTATTTTTATATTGCAGATGCATCCGGAGAAATTTAGACTAAACTTAGGTACAATGGTACTCATATAAAGATAAAGTATTTAAGTAACATTGAAAAAACTTAATTTTTGGTTTTTAAAAATAAATAAAAGCATTTTGAGTATAACGAATTTTGTGGCATTTTTCTTAAATTCTAGGTTAAATTCTAAGTTGTAGGTGTTTGAGGGTATTGTGTTGAGGAGTCCCTAAACCAGTCAAAGAGCAGACAAAAGAAACAGGTTGAAGCGTTGATCTTATTATTTATTTACATTTAAATACTTACACGTTAAAGACTAAACGACGGACATAGTAACGTCCGTAAAAGAGTACTGGAGAGAAATGTAGGATTATAGAAGTTGAGGGTTGGAGCTCCTACCACAGTTAGAGATTGACTGAAGGCACGAGGTTGCTGTTTGATGCGTATTTATTTCATGGCGAATAAATAATGAATTGTGTTGCGCGAGTGTTACGGCGATGAGAAGTTGAACTGGCTGCACTCCATGCTGGAGCTGAGTGACTGCGGTGAACTGACTGTTTTCGCTGACTGGGGCTGACTGAACTGACTAGGCGTTACCACGCCCTATGGTCTCTTTGTGGGCCATGTTCCTTTGTTCTTTGTAACTCCATGGTAGGAGCGATGTTTATGTACTGCAGGACGATTTTCTCATCGTTATGTGCAATACTGTTAGACTTACATAATATGTTGTATGGTATTCAATATAAAACGCTGAGTTTCTTCTTGGAGTCTTTACACTATATTTCAGGTGTAATTATTTAGCACATGTGTGTGTCATCGATCAATGAACTTTGAACCTCACAAAGTTATGCATTCAATAATTGTTTTGAAAAAACACTTAACATGTGTATATTTTTTTTATGGAATTGAGTTTTTTGTCTTGCTTTTAAGAATAGTATTTTGATTGTAAGTATTTAATTTCTTCAGCATATTTTTATCAAAATGTTAATGCCGTCGAATTAGCAATACAAATATTTAGCTCTTTTACTGGATTAAAAATTATTTTATGTAAATAAACTAATTAAAAATAATGCCCATACCTACTCCCTTACTGTTATTGCTTTATTTTATTTCAAATTTAATCGCTTAGTTTATTACAACATAGGACAATATTGCATTTTTGTGGTGGACCACAAATATGTTTATGAGAAATATTTTACTTATAAAACAATGCATTTTTTGCATGTGGTGTTTACACCATCTTCAGCTGTGAATGTTCTAAAAAGTGCGTGTTTTTGTGTTGATTGTTCTAAGAAATGGGCGGCAAACTGAATGTTATGCTGATAATAATATTTTTACTAATAAGTTTAAGTGTGGGATCGTATCAACATGAGGGAGGCGTTTATGGAAATTTCTTGGATGTATCCTGGAGGCTTCCTGAGCCTAAAGGACCTCCGAAAACAGTGTGCGAAAAGGAAATTCAATATATGTATACCAACTTACGGAATATGACGCTGTGGGCATACGAAAGTAATTTTCAAATTTATTTTTCCTCTTTCGCTCATCCGCACTGAATGTCAAATAAAGCATTGCATCGGTACCTAGATAAATTGTTGCGTACCTACCTCGACAATTTGCTAACAACTACAAGGTAATGTGATTAGTGATTAGACTTTCGCTTCAGATGTAAATGGACTTGGAAATATTATTGTAATCAATGAAGCTAGGGTTTCCTAGGACAGCGGTGCCCGTATCTTAACGGCCGTAGTGAACGGTGATGCGGTGGGAAGCCGTCGTAACGTCGTCTAGAGAGTGGTTTCCTAGGGAAACGGTGTTAAATGGTGTTGATAACACCGTTTTCCTAGGAAACCACACTCTAGTCATCGTTACGACGGCTGTCCACCGCATCACCGTTCACTATGGCCGTTAAAATACGGCCACCGTTGTCCTAGGAAACCCTAGCTTTTTAGTATTTAATCGCGTTGTCGGGAATCAAACTCCGGAGTAATTGAATGATAACCGAGTGAGCACATCTCTATTAGTAAAAGGCAGGATATATATTACATTTTTCTTTTTTGCACCACAACAGGCCAGGAGGCCTAATTACAGTGGTGAATTACATCACAGAGAACCCAGGCTTGAGAAAAATCACATTTTAATTTTGGTGTTCTCACTGGGAATCGAACCCGGAACCTTCCGTGCGTGAATCAAGCGTCTTGACCCGGCGGCCTCCGTGGTGTAGTGGTCAAGACGCTACATAGGTTTCCACATTATACTTGTTTTATTTACACAAAATTATAAATATTTCTACACAGGTTACAGTGACGTCGGAAATTCGTTTGGCACCAACTCCCATTTACAAGAAAAATGTTATTTTTAAGGCGGATTTGGTACGATTTTTTATTGAAAAAATTTATTTATATCTAGTAATATAAACACAATTGCACAATATTTCTTCACGAGTGTTCTCGTACTAGGAAATTATTGTACAAATGTGTACTGTGTAGAAAAGAGGATGAAAAATTATATTTCC
Source organism: Micrasema longulum (assembly GCF_059751315.1). Classification (NCBI taxonomy): domain Eukaryota; kingdom Metazoa; phylum Arthropoda; class Insecta; order Trichoptera; family Brachycentridae; genus Micrasema; species Micrasema longulum. The sequence goes on along the minus strand of NW_028277577.1, from coordinate 457,267 downwards.
TAAAGGGTAAATAAATATTATGTTCAAGTAGAAAATTATACAAATTGACTATGATAAATATAGTGATTTTTATCCCAATTTTGAACACAGGCATTTACAACTTTTAGAAAATGACTACATTTTTTGTGAGAACGCAATTATTTCTTAATTTATAGAAAAAAAAGTCAGTACGGAAATAAGGAAACCATAAAGGGAAAAGGTGAATGCGAAAAATCAATAAAAATATTTCAAACACCGTAAAATCAATCAATATATATATAAGAAAGCTTCATGTTGTTTGATCAGAAGTTAGGTAATATTTAAAAATCCCAAATGTTAGTAATACTTTTAAAAAATAATCTCGTTTTTCTGAGTAAAATAATATTAGAAGTAAATCGCTATAATTTCCGTATTTATTTCATTATAACTGATTAAATCAATAATAACCGAGCCACGAAAATTTTGTTTTTACTATGGACACCAAAAATAAATTATTGTTACAGATAATTTTGAAACATAACACGACATTTTGTATTAAATTTCATGTTATACGAAGATTCGTAATTTTATCAGAAAGAGTAGTTTGTGATTACGCGAGTGCGTGTCGTACGTATACAAGACATATTATTATTTATTATTATTATTTATTAATTTATTTTTTTATTTTTTTTAAAGAAAAATAAATATTTGCGTTCTTATGATTTACCCAAATATTTAATTTTGAGGGCCATTTTCAACGAGTTGTAAATATCTCACTATTAGAAAATGGAATCGAGTTGGGGTAGAGTGGGATTCGAACCACGGACCTTCGGTCCGTGAGTCCAAGACACTAGCCACGGTACCACAACCCGATATAACATATATTACACGCCCTACGGGCTTTTACAAATATTAGAAATTACATTCAAGTGCAGCAGTGAAACATAAGTATGTAAATTTAGTTAAAATTAAAGATAACATAAGAAAAACTAAAAGATACAATAATAAGTAAAAATAAGGAAATGTACCAACATAGGTATAGGGTACATAGAAAAATATTTAATCAATTTACATATGAAAACATGCACACATACATATAAGTTTACACATTATAATAGAGATACATGAGAAAAAAAAGTAAATAAAGAACAATATTAAGAAATTTTATACAAATTAATTTATAACCTTTTGAATACTTAACCTATATTTATATAAAGACAGACGAAATATATCAACTTCACCATACTCGTTACCTAGCCTAGTCTAGGTATTGGTGAATTGTAATAATAATTGTGACTGCTAGGAGATTAAAAAAATAACATTAGCTGCCGAGTATTTCGAACAGGTCCTTTTAAGCTGATAACACTAGTTAATTCCGGGACGTCCAATACGCCATTTGCTATTTTATATAAATTTAATAAATCATTTATAATTCTTCTTTTGCAAAGAGTTTACATATTTAGTGTACATAATAAAATATCGTAATCAATATTTTCAGTGGGTATATTAAGTTTGCAATTGATGAATCTAAGGAATTCACGTTGTACTCTTTCTAACTTTAAAATATGAACATTGTAATAGGGTGACCAAATCGTTGAATTGAATTCTAAATTACTTCTAACCAAGGCAGTAAATAGCACTTTGAGGGTAGTGATGGAAATAAAATCCTTTACAGTTCGCTGCAAATATCCAAGACATTTCATCGCCTTATTAGTGATGGTATCAATGAGAGGAATAAATGACAATTTTTCGTAAAAAGCTATATTAAAAATAAAAAAGTAGGAAATAGGAGTAGGAAATAGTTATAAAGAAAGAGATCTTTCTTTGTCTTCTGCCTCGTTTTAATATTATGTAATATGCATCATATCCATATCCATGCTAATATTATAATTGCGAAAGTGTGTTTGTTTGTTTGTGTTTCCTTCACGTCTCGGCGGAGAAAACGGTGGACATTTTTTTGCATAGGAATAGCCGGAGAGACGAGAAGTAAAATAGAATACTTATTTTTTATCATGAATTTTAAAAATATATAAATATTTCAACAATGGGCATTATTATTTGAAAATGAGTAGGCGGTATGGTGGGATGTCAAAAGAAATCAATTTGAAATTAATTCTTAAAATTTGTATAATTAACTTGATTTATCGATGGTTAGTTTGGTTTGCGTTTCGTTTTGGTTTTTTAGTAGGATTTTGGATTTGTGAACATAATAACTATGCTACGTTCCAATAGACTAACGGAGCATCGCATTTCTTTAATAGCGATATTTGGAAGACCAAGATACTTTCAATTCTGATAAAATATACAATTCTATCTGAAAAATTCTTATTGATAAACGAAAACTCTTATTGATAAACGATACAACTAATTAATATCCTAAATTAGTTCTCCTTAATACCATGTAAGCGAAGCCGTGGGCAAAAGCTAACAATAAATAAATTAGGAGTGCAGCTCTATCGTCGCTTTAGTTCATTTATGTCCAATAGACCAAAATAAAAATCTTCACAAATAAAGTTTTTTTAAACATAAAAAAAATAATTAAAAAATGTAAATAAACGCTAAAAATAGGCTGTTGAACAACAATGAACTAAAGCGACGCTGTGTGTGAAATATGTAGAACCAGGGCCTCGATTATGATGGGAAGGTAAAATTTATCTTCAATTTTATCTACAAAGTATAATGAAGTTTTTGTATGAAAAATTTAACAATTTTGTAGTTATTTTTTCTAATCATGTTCAATTACCGGTTACCGATAAAGATATTTTGAATTTTCATACAAATGCACACCTCCGTACATAAATATCGATATTAGTTTAGTTTATACCGTCTTAGTATATATCGATGAAGATAGCCGTTCATAATCGCGGCTCAGGACAAGTGTTTTCGACTTGATGACTACTCTCAGGTATAAATCCTATAAAAAAATACAACAAGAAAACGTAGCGCAGTGGTTGTCGTATTCGCCTATAACGGAATCCAGCGCTCTCTCACTTATTCTACAGGCAATTTAAGGAGAGACTTTTGACGTTTACACACTCATGAAGTTCTGTAAATATTGACAGTTAAGTGTAAGAAACAAATGCCGTACTTTATTGTTGTAGTCGCCGCAATAGTGACGTGCGGTCGAAAAACCTCACTGTCGATAGATAAATCGTCAATTATTCTTCTTTATTAGTGTTTTTTTTTTTTTTTTTTCTTTTCTTTTCTTGAATTAATTTATAAGTACAAAATAATTCTCTTCATCATTTTATTATATCATTATATATTTTTATATATATACTATTAACCTAAGTATTAGTTTTAAATAATAATACATATATATTTTTAAAATGTTATTCAAAATTGTTTTCTTAGTTTTTTTTTAAAACTGGTTTATAGTATTTCTAATACCAAATTATCTTTTTTTTATGTATAATTCTATAACTGGTAATATTTTATTATTTTATATAGTTTATCTTTTTTGGAATTTCTTAATTTGTTTATTAATAATATTGTTTTAAATGCTCTGTATTACTTATGCTTACATGTATGTATATTTAATTGTATTTGTAACTAATATGTAAAAGGCACTAAGTGCCGTTTATTTCAATAAAAAAAAATGAAAAAAAATCGTCTTTCTATTAAATATCAAATAATAATGAATGTATTCATTTTAAGAAGTTCGCAATACGATTAATTAAATTTAATTGACAATAATTTTAAAGTTCACCTTATTTATCCGCCAATTAAAAATAGTTAAACTTAAAAATATAAAAAAGTACTTTATGCATGGTGGTCACTTAAAACGAGGTATGTTCACAAAATAGTAACTTTTGCTCTATTTTTCTCGCACTGCCCGGAGATGAGAAGGATATTTAGTATTTTAGATGGCAAATTATAATTAATGTGAGAGATGACAGCAGTGACGACAGTTTTACTGGAAAGTGATAGTAATGTAGGTGAATGAGGTAGAAAAACATTTTTTTATTCATTGTAAGCAAGTGTCTAGTTCTCTGTGACAACTGAAACCAGCCCGGTCCCAGGTTCGATTCCTGGTAAGGTTGACATGGAATATTTGTTTAAAAGGTGGTTTTGACACTGTAATACTTTGTTGTTGATACCTAGACTGGCATCGGCTTTTGGCATCTGAAAAATGAGACTGATCACCTTGCCTTCATGTAACAGATGATCGAGAGACATTGTATTTAATGAACTAATACAATGTCCCATGAACCATTAGTTTCGGACGAGGATTTGATTGTACTTTTAGAAATATGAGTAATATTATATGATATATAATAAACACATAAGGCGAAAAGTACAAATAAAAAAAAGAAATAAAAATACACCAAAAAAGAAACTACCTCTTGTGCTTGGTGTGGGATTACATGTAAACTAAAGCGCAATTAAAATTTATTAAAGATTTAAAGGTACATAATACGACATTTATGAATACATGAATGCATATAATGTGGTGGTAAAACTAATAAATAAAATAAAATAATGTTTTGAGTCGCTAACCAGGAGAATATACATTCACATAAAATATTGTAATTAAAAGATAAAATTCTAAAATGGAAAAAATTCAGGTGGTTGATAAATAAGTATGTATTTTTAACTACAGCTTGATTTTAATGTGATCCTTGATAAATTTTAGTATGTGAGCCAAGTTTGATTCCTTGATATTATGCAACTGTTTTCAAAATGTTCGGTGTTTAATTAAGGCATTTAATATTATGACATATTTGCATATTTTATATCATCCATAAAACTTTTTGCAGTGTGGGACGCGACCGCCAAAGCTCCGTCAGGTTCGCTACAAGGCAGTCAATACCACCTCGGGAACTGGGATGAGTGCATAGGGCAGGTGAAACCCGCAGATGGGAGTGAAGGAATGGTTCGTCAGTACTGCCTGCTCATGACCCACCTTCGGTCGTTCCCACAAAAAGACCGCCCTACACAAACTGGACCGTTTGACAGCGGATACAACAAGATTTTTGTATGTTAACATTGTTAGCTTAAAATTTATTGCAACAGAGGGGAAACAATTTTGGGAAGGGTATAAGATGGAAATCAGGGCTTATTGTCAAGGCGTATAGCCTATCATTGACTGGTTTATGTGGCCACTTTACACACTGCGTAACATTCACCATTCTGCCTATGTTTTAGATGAATGTAATAATCTATAAGGGGTTAATAACATTGGTCGTAGGGAGTCAAAAAGGTTGATGCATGTCGCGGATTGAAAATTCTTACTGGATGTCGAAAATAAAATATGAAAATAAATAATAATTTTAAAAAATATATAAACAAATGGCAATCATGAACTTTCGCATTATAAATAAATTGTATATGTTTTATGAATGCATGTATGGGTGTATGTACATGTGTGTGTATGTATATGTGTATATATGTGTGTATATATGTGTGTATATATATATTCATATATATATGTGTATATATGAGTATGTGTGTATTTATATGTATCAAAATGTGTACACGAGTAAGTTTATATTTTATTACTCTGTGCTTTATCATCATCATCATCATTCCTTTTCCGCACCTAATGGTGCATAGGGCACTGCATTGGTACACCAATCGCAGCGTATTTTGATCATTTTTGTTACATTAAGGTAAGATGATCAGTCTTACGCTTCAGGTACCAGTCCAGGGACTATGAAATATTCTAGTGTGAAAACACCCATTTAAATAAATATTTCACATCAACCATGTCGGGAATCGAACCCGAGACCTCTTGCATGACAGGCTAACGCTGACCATTACACCACGAGGCTTTATATTAACTTGTACCTAAACTATTATCATGTATTAAAATGTAATTTTCTAGCTTGGAACGGGGTATGTACCCTTATTAGCTGGGCAAAGTGAACATAAAATTGTATGTATGATAAAATGTATAAATAAATAAACAAAAAAATAACAAAAAAACATCCACGTTAAATTTGGTAAATAAAGGAGCGGTGACCTTTATTGATGTGGGTGAGATTCGTGGCTGAATTATTTCACCTACTAGGCAATAGAGGTGGTAAAAGAAAGAAACGGATATTAAAATAAATTAAATTATAATAACATGTGATGCAGTAGAGTAACAATCCTGAAAAACAAAGTATAAAGTTAAAATTAAAATTATCCAAATTTATTTACAAACATAATCAAATATACAATATATTAGTATCATTGGAATCAATAGAAAATAATACAAAAACATAATGAAAATGATAATTGAGTTTCTATAAACTCACTCTATAGTAAGAAACGAAAAAAATAAATAATAAGCCAAATAACAGTGAGTACTTTTACCAGTTAATTTAATAAACAATATTTTAAGTATGTCCAAATAACTCCTTAGGGAGAGAAATCCAGCATTGTCTGCAAACATTTGAACACATTCAAAATGTTGTTGCTTATTCTGATTTGCAGAGGCCTGGAAATTTCGCCATCGTGAGCAGAAATGTCGCATTTTGGGGGCTGTGTGCTCCTGCCAGTTGTCAACCAATGGAAATAGCATCTCTGATGCAATCTCACTTCCATGACGAGTCACTGAAGACTCTAGAGTCAGCGGGGCAAGCTGTGGTACTCCCGGGTACAGGTGAACTTGTGAGGCACGAAATCCAGGCAAACATGATGCCATGGGGATGCCAAAAAGCTGATGATCCGAATCCAGTATCTTACGGAGCCATATTTTTCTTGTAAGATTTTTTATATAATTTAAAAACAAAGTGTCAATCATGTGAAAAATCACTAAACTAAGTTGAACAGATGAATATCTTTATTATCGCGTGACAGTTCAATGTACATTTCACGCTAAAGGATTAGACAACTGTAGCTCATTCACAAATAACTATCGACGTGATAACAACTTCTCACCATAGTTGTTTATCGTATTCGCGATCACAATGCAACTTCCGTAAACACCTAATATTAAATGTCAAAATAATTACGTCTTGCGACGTATAATCCTGCTGCGCAATCGCATATTTGAATTTCACTGGTGTAAATATGGAAAATATTCGAAAACTGCTATTTATTTATTGTTTATCATGCTATTTATAGCGTTTAGCCGGCGGTTGGCAAGCCAAATGTCAAAAAAAGCAGTCGTCATAGTAATTGTAATGTAATTTTCACTTTTTTGAATTAGATACTCTTTACTATTTTGCAAATGCAATAAATTGTATTATTTTTTATAGTAAACGCCGATTTTTCGCCAATGAACTGTATTTATTTACGAGGAAAACAAAAAAAACCGACACGAGCGTTGACTTAGAGATTATACACGCGTTGACTTATGACTGCGATAACATAAGCATGTTCATTATTGTTCATTTTGATCGCTCAAATGTTTAGCATGTTTTTAAGCTCGTCGATAGTTATTTGTGATTAAGCTACTGGGCGAATTCGCAGATGGCAGTTTTCTCTGCTTTTTGATATTCTAATTTGAACAAACCTTTGCGAATATTTTCATTCTGCATGTATAAAAAATAATAAACGAATTCTAAAAAAAAGTAAGATTATTCAGAATCTACATACCGTATGTTTCGGACCATAAAATGATTTTTTTTACTCTGAAAATTTAACCAATAATTTTTATTTCTAAAAATTGATAGATAAAAAAATTGGGGCACGTCTTATGGTCCTGTGCGTCTTATCATTCGTAAAATACAGTTTATATTTTATTATAACTTATTCGTACTTAATTAAAGTAAAGCATGATAAATATCTAATTAAAAAAAATATATTTATGTTTAAAGTTTCGATTTGCTTCTTGCAAATTTCTGAATTCTTTGTGTTTTTTGAGCATATTGTGTTATTATATTGAATTATGTTGATTATTATTCATGATTGCACTATTATTTATTTTGTTTATTTTAGTATTCTATTCGGGTTATCTTTTGGAGTAGTTTGTGTTACGACATCATATCACTGGTACATCAGGCGATACGAAAACAAAGGTATGCATAGTCCTGTATATTAAGTTCCTGGGACCTATTTGACATATTATGCTGTAATGTGACTTTCTTTCCGATAAAAATATTTTTCAGAATAACAAATATACCTACCCTCTTTCGTGTTTCATTATACAATAAAAATGCTTTAAAAAACTATGCTTGGAAATATGCATTTTTCAAATACCTATATTTCATTACAAATTTTCGCTGTATTTATTTATTGTATTTTCAAATGTAAGTAGAATGGTGAATGTTATAGTGCGTAAATTAGCCACTTAAACCACGTCATAGAGACTTGTAAAAATTGATTTACTTCCATGTTGTGACCTGTTAACTTTATATTTTATTGCGTATTACGGTTTTTAAACATTGAACTTTATTTATTAACTGAATTTTGTTTTTTTCGTTGGATTTGTTAGATACAAGCCTCTTATAAACTTCCTTACTTCTTCCTATCACCCGCTTTTCTCGTCCATGTCTTACCAGCTGTTAAGGCAATGTCGTCGAACTATCTTTTCTGTGGCCTTCCAACACCTTTTTTGATTGCCTATGGTCTCCACTTTATAGTAGTAAAATATCACATACTACGAATCAATATGGATATTGTGGAGAAATGTTTTCATACGTAAATGTAAAAACTAAATTCAATAAAAATACGTTCGTGGAAAAACACGACTTGTTTGGCCTCGGTTGTTGTGATGTCAAGGTTCGTGGAATTGTTCTACACACATTTCAATGGCAGGAACAAATAATCACGAATCGTGACGTATTAGGGGGGTGGCCAATGGAATAACCGTTTTTGCGGGAATTTGAAATTACAAATTTAAAAGTATTTTTTATGCTACTAATAATTAGCAAAAATTTTTTTTTACGGAACAGTATTCCATAGACCTTCATTACTTTAATGTTTAAAAAAAACTTATATTTCCCTATTCTAGGTGTTCACCTGCAATCATTTTGACTCGCCAAGTGTCCTTCCCACTGCCATTTTAATTTTGCTGTACGATCCATAATATCCACGACTCCGCTTCCGCCCCATATTTCTTCATTTCTTATTGTCTCTTAGACATATACCGAGTATTTCTCTTTCCATAGATCAATGGATGCATTTTAGATTCTTGCTACTTTTCTGTGTCACAGTGTAGACGGTTCTGAACATGCTTTCGGCAAAGCAAAGAGTAATTTTAAATGCTTTAGTGTTAATATTTAAATTAAAAAATAAATTATTGCCCAAATACATGTTTTGTGACGTTCAGCGTAATAATGAAATTCGTCGCTATCCTACGAGGGGAAATGCAGGCTTCAGACTCCCCAAAACAAGAATCCAGGCAACTCAAAACAATCTGTACTATAAAGGACTTAAGATGTTTTATTATTAATGAGTTGCCAAAAGATACTGAGGATGCTGGGTCTATCGCATCGTTTCGCGGGATGGCGATGATTTTTGTTATAAATAAATATCCGTAAGGTAGATAGAGTGTCATCGGAAAGCGTCTGAATTTTATAACAATGTTTTGTTTTGTTAATTTATTTTTGTCTAGTACGTAGAAGGTATAACTATATGTTCAAATTTTATTTGTACAACTATCCAAAATAAATACATTACATATAAGTCAAGGCTTATAACCTGGCATTTAGGCCACTGTATACACTGTGTAACATTCATAATTCTACTTATGTTAAACATCCACATTTCATCAACTCTTCCATGTATTGACTTTTGTAAAGTAAAAGAGCTAAAACCTTTATTGACATGAGTGAGATTCATCTGGCTAAATTATTTCACCTCCTGAAATTCCTTTTTTTTCTATACCAGCTAGATTAATCATCAATATATTGAGTATGTCTAAATGATCCAGATATTTATTAAGATTTTTCAATTTTAACAACTCCCTCGGGAGTGAAATATAACCTTGTCCAAAAACATTTGGCATGGGTACTCAAAATATTGGTTATCTGTATTTAATACAGATTTGAATAAAATAATACTTTACGTTCTATTTGTTTTAGATTCAGAGCTTTCTACAACAGTGAAAGCATTTTCCCTATTCGTCAACATGGAAAAATTAGGAAGATCCGAGAAAAGTGATGATTTGAGAGTGTTAAATGGCCTTCGTGTAATTTCCATTGTCTACGTTATCTTCGGCCACCGATTCGGAACAACCTTTGCTGGGCCCCTCTCCAATCGAATTTTCTTAGAAGATGTAAGTGATTTTCAACAGTTTATTTTTATTTTAATTTTTCTATAATTAATCATCCATCTATCTTTTGAATGATGCAAAAGGTCCATTTTTGTTTGATTTCTTCCAGTATTATCTTTTAGTTGGTGATCCGGGCCTCTCGCCAACCCAGTAATTTGCCCCCGTAACTTTAAACTGGGAGAAAGGATAATAAAATAATGATTCTTGTTGAAAACTTTAAAACTTGAATTGAAAAGTTCGAAAGATGTGGCCGTTTTCACTTATTACTCATTTTATGTACGTATACCGTTCTAACCTCAGAGTAATAATGCGTAACCTAGAGAAGAGCCCAAACGTAAGAAAACCATTATCTGACTATTGGGTATTAAGTTAGCTACAATTCGCAGCAAAACAAGGGGCCGTACTCAGGTCGAGAATTGCCAAATGAATATTAATTTGCATTGTAAATACTTTTAAATATGCACCTGTGTATTTATTATTGCAGGGTTATTCCAATTTATTTTTCTATAATTCGCTTATATTTATTTTATAAAACTGAAAATACGTTTATTTTTTATTTATTTGTTTATTTTATTCACAATGTACTTATGTTACATTTATTGAGACATAAATCCCAACTCCATGGAACCAAAGTCCTGTATTGAGTTTGTTTGTTTCTCCGTTACATCTCCGAAACGGCGAATGGTAGCGGCCTGAAATTTGGACACGTCATTTTAGATGCAATGACGTTGCTATTTTCGAGTAAAATTTTAATCGACCTCTACTCGATAAAAACTCAAAATATGGATGCCTAGCGCGGCCCTGACATATTGCCTATAATCAACTGTCATTATCAACAGCAAAAAATTTATCCCCTAAATTGAGAAAAATAGTATCTGAAGTAAACATGTTGATATTAGGAAAGTTTTTAAGCAACATAATACATGTGTCGGGACAATAAATGCCAAAAATCAATATAAATCTGCTAGAAATCGAAAATCCATAGAATTAAGAATAGTCCAGAAACCGCATACGCACATCAAACAGAAGGCGACTCAACTACTCATAAATGAGTAGGTTTACGTTTTGACCCATTAGTTTCTTTGTAGACGTCGCTCAGTACGCAACTCCTGATTTGAATTCAACTATGCCGTGTTGCGTCCTTTTAAAATTTAGAAATACTGCTAGGATCTTAAAGGAACAGGATGCAATCACATTTCATCTGTAATTTGAATTACAGATGAAATGTGATTTTAATGAGTCTAAATACATAATATATATTGCCATGGTTTTTCTTATATCAAGTTCTTACTATACCATCCCGGTGAACCCAATTATTAACTATTAGGACGTCTGAAAAGTAAAATATTCTAAAGTAATTTGTTAATTTATTATAATGGGTACATCAATATGGAATAAATATGTATTAGCTATTCAATAAGTAATTCTAGAAGATGTTGCGAAAGCGATGAAACCCATCACTGGTTGTTCCAAATTTGTGGATTAATCACTTTTATTTTTTATTTCTATAGTAAATTACAATGAAATTCCACCAAAGTTTTTCACATTCAAACTCAATAGAATTGTAACATAATAATCAATAAAATGAATATTATATATTATATAACTTTCAGTTACACAGCCGATTTTCTGGAATCTTCATATCTTATGGTGATTTAGTGGTGGAAAACTTTTTATTGATGAGTGGAATAGTCCTATCGTACAAGCTTCTTCTCAATAATTCATCTCCTATGAATATGCCATTGCTTGTGTTAAGTAGATACATCAGGTATGCGATCAATTTGATATTTTTTATTTATAAGGTTAAAAACTAGAAGTTATTAGACCCACTTTTATCCCATCCATTGAATGTCGCTGTTCACACCACTACCAGTAACTCAATCGCAAAAAACTATTAACGTGCTAATAACCGACGTGATTACAATTTCTCACCAAGGTTGTTTATCGTATTCGCGATCACAATGGAACATCCGTGAACACCTAATATTAAATGTCAAAATATTTACGTTTCGCGACGTATAATCCTGCTGCGCAATCACATATTTGAATTTCACCGGTGTAAATATGGAAAATATTCCAAAACTGCTATTTTTTGTTTATTATATATCATACTATTTATTGCATTTAGCCGGGCGGTTGGCAAGTCAAATGTCAAGAAAAGTAGTCCCCATAGTAATTGTAATTTAATTTTCTTTTTTTTGTATTAGATAGGTACTCCTTACTATTTTGCAAATGCAATATTTTGCATTATTTTTTTTAGTAAACGCCGATTTTTCGCCAGTGAACTGTATTTATTTACGAGGAAAACAAAAAAAAACCGGGACGAAAATTGCCTTAGAGATTACACACGCGTTGACTTATGACTGCGATAACTTAAGTATGTTTATTATTGTTAATTGTGATCGCTCAAATGTTTAGCACGTTTTTAAGAACTTTGATGGTTATTTGTGATTTAGATACCTACAGTTTGTACACAGGACTATGTACATGTTTTTGGGTTACGTCACTTTTGCCCTGACCGCCTCGTTTATATTTAAACGCGATTAAAATATTTTTTTTTGTTTTGACTCTATTCAATCTGTGAATCGTATTGTAAATGTATTATTTGATTCAAGTCCAATGTGGCACAAAAAAATATACTTGAAAGCAAGGATTTCGCCTTACAAATTAACATAATAAAAATAATAATAGGATTATCTTATTTTAGACTGATTCCAGGGTATGCCGTTATTATACTGTTCGTTGGGCACGTCCTTCCTCTCACTGGGTCTGGTCCGCTGTGGCCAGCCTACGTCAGTGTCGAGGCATTATCATGCAGATTAAATTGGTGGACCAACCTGCTAATGATAAATAACTACGTTAACACTGAATATATGGTAAGCATACAAATTATTATTATCTTTTTCTTACCTCTCACACAAAAATATTTTTTAAATGTTGAAATTGGCTCTTTTATATTGGGATTTTTGCAACATTTGAATATTAGATGGCGTGTCCAAAATTTAAAACTCGACATGTCCAAATGGCATTTTTAAATATTTTTTTTGCTTTTAAATAATTACTTTTTGTAAAATCCCTGCCGAAATGGTGCTCATCATATCATCAGTTCTCACCGGATCTGAGATCCAAGATTCGAACCCCGCTGTACGATACCTGTACTTAATATCCATTTGTTTCCAATTTTCAAATATGTCTTTAATAAAAATTCATGAAAAAATCATCATCATCACCACCACCACCACCACCACCACAAATGCACAAATGCACAAAATACACAATTTTATTTTTTTATGTCCAGACTTGTTAGAAAATTCCGTGTTAAGTCAGGACTCTTCTCTATATAAATCAAAAACATTTATAAACATATTAAAAAATATACAAAATAATCAAAACAATATACAAAATAATAATAGAAAAATATAAATAGTAAAAATTTATGCATGTCGAAAAATGGAATGCAGAAAAGTTGTATAATACTCGTTATTAATAATTTATAGTAATTTTATAATTCAATTCGATTATTATCATTATAATCATTATAATCATTTTTAAAATAACCATATTTACAACAGTTATCATCAACATCATCACCATCATCTTCATCACTATCACCATCAACACCTTGTACTACTATCATCATCATCAGAATGATCAGCATCATCATCACCAAAATCACCATTATCTTCATCATTATCACTATCAACACCACTACTACCATCATCATCATTATCATCATTAGCATCATCATCAGAATGGTCAGCATCATCATCACCACACCGTAATCATTTTCATCATCATCATCACCGTCATCACCATTATCTTCATCATTATCACCATCAACACCACTACTATCATCGTCATCATTATCATCATTATAATCATCATCGGAATGATCATCACCATCATCAGAATGATCATCACCATCATCACCACCACCATAGTAATTTGCATCATCATCATCATATTAAAGTTAGTATATGACCTTCCCTATCTAACAGCAACTAAAGAACTTTTTAAACAAACTAAACAATTAAATGTAACTGAACTCTTTAAACTAGAATACTTAAAATTTATTCATAAATTCGCCACTAATGTAATTGTAGACGAAGAATTAAAACTTGAAAAAAACTGTAGTAAACATGAACACAATACGAGAATATCAGAAAAATATCATATACAACCTTTTAAAACGAGAAAAGGACAATCGAGACTAATAAACCATGGACTGAAATTATACAATAAACTATCAGACAAAACTAAACAAAAGACTCAGACAACCTTTACAAAAGATGTTAAAAATATTATTATTAACAGTAGAATGTGAATTTTAAAAGTAAAAACATTTTGTTAAATGTATGTAACCCGTAAGGGTTTATCAATGAAATAAAAAAAATAAAAAAATTGAATAAATAAAATATCGTCATCATAATTATCATCATCATCATCACCTCCTTCATCATTATTATAATCGCCGCCACCACAATCATAATCATAATCGCCATCATCACCATCAGCACCATAATCATCATCATTATCATCATCACCATCCCTATCATCGTCATCATTATCATTATTATCTCCATCAGTGTTATTTTTATTTTGGCTTTTATCTGTATTATTATTTCGATTTTTGTAGTGCATCGTCCAAGCATGGTATATGCCTTGCGATTTCCACTTCTTCCTTCTGTCGCTGACGGTCATTTGGGTGTTACGTTCTCGTACCAGACCAACCGTCGGCTTTGTGTATCTTGGATTTCTGATCGTCATTTCCCTCCTGGTTCCTTTCATCGTCACCTACTATTTGGAGCTGCCGGCCACTCTGCTTTTTACCGAAGAGTAAGTTTCTGTTTTCGAAATAAGTAATGAATGAAAGTGAGTTGAAGACTATGAAATAATATAATTGGTCATATGGAAAAAATGCAGTTTTAAAACAATCATTAAATTAAATCGTGGAAAGTCATAATATTTCAGTTTTATCTATGAAAAATCACGCAAGACCTCAGTGTTCCAAAAGTTTCAACAGGAGATCACAAAAATTCAAATATTCAAGGATTTTCTCTAAAAAATATCGGAAGGCAATATTTCAGGATTTTCGACAGACAATTACGGAATGTCCAAATATTTCAGGAATTTCAATATAAATTAAAAATGGTCTCAATATTTTATTTTCTTCGCATATTTAATCTTGGGGATTGGTTTGCAGCAAAGTCCTGCATCTTGTACTCCATTAGTCTCTATTCTCTGCAGCCCTCTTCAACTCGTTATATGAGGATAAAATAAAGATTAAATGAATTACAATAATGATACATCTTTATTTACCATAATTTACAATTGTTTTAATTCTATACAAAAAATAATTAAACAAAGATATGCATGACCAAAGGCAGAATTATTCCCGCTGGCAATTTCTTACAGTCTTTCCAATAAATAAAAATATAATATAATAATAATTATTATAATAACAATTAAATTAAAAGTTTAGAAAAAATAAGCTATGAAAATAAAATGTTAGTTATGTGCTTAAATGAAATGTATTTTAATTTTCTCTGTTCCATCTTCCGAATATTCATTACTACCATAGATTTATCTTTTAAGAACACTTTTAATACTTTTGCAAAAATTTTGATACAATGAGAAACTTCAGCCCTACGGGAACGAGGGAAACTGAATACAAAATTTGTTTCTTGCGCTTGGTAAAAATCAGAGCATTAAATTGTACGGCTAAGTTTCTCGAAAATGAACTAAAAAAATAGTAAAAATCAACTACTTTTAACGACGTCACTAGCACATATGAATATTATAAGAGAGATGTGAATGATATCCGGCTATTTAAGGATAATTAGTAAATACTGTCATTAAAAAATCGTTATCCAGAAATAAATAATGAAGGAGGGATGCGCACGAATTGATGAGTGGATCAGGTTAAATAAGTAGAAAAATGAGTTTTATTTATGGTGTTTATGTTTGTAAGTTTTGGGTGTTTTCATTATGTTTTATATAAAAAAATGTTTTATTTGAGATTATGGTTTAATAGGGCATGTTTCAAAATTATATAAGGGAATCGTGCTCAAATCAAAAGCGTCTAAAAATCACTAGTCAGTGCCATAATCCATGGAGAAAATACGAGAATACGTGCTAATGAAGAAAAGTCAGACCGCGTTCTACCCTGAGCATTCTAAAATTATGGCACTCAACTCATGCTCAACGCGAATTAGTGTTGTTTTTATGTTAATTGTAAATTAATGTAACTTGTTTTTGACCAATGTTATCATGTTTTGATAAAAGGGCCTAATGAAGGGAAAAAAGCAGTGGTGCATTCTGTGTAAGAATCTGTTTTTCAAAAATGTATCAAATGTCGGTTAAAATTATTTAAGCATTACTAAAAATCTAATAAAAATACGTTAATATGTAGAAATTAAGAAATTGTAAGGAAATTAATCAATTCAGTATCCATTAAAAACAATTGATGTTTATAAACGTTATAATAACAAAAAAACAACACTCTCCGAAATTTTTGAAAAATGCATTTTAGTCGAATGCAACCCTGGAAGTTGGATGAAAATCACATATTCGCTTCTTACCTTTTTTTCTGATTTGGCATTTTGAAAATATTATTATTTTCAAACCTAAATCACGTAAATTAGATTATTTTGCAAAAAAACCGCATGTAAATTGGTCCGGCAGTTATCGAGTCTATAAAGGACAAACTTTCATACATTCATTTTTATATATACATATACAGTCATAGAATTAAGAATAGTACAGAGTACACAGATTAAATTACATATATTTTTTAAACATTCCAACTGATTTTGAAACAATTGATTTCTTTATTTATTTTTTATTTTAATCAGTTTTCGATTTATTCTGTTTCAGTTTATTCAGAAATCCTCGAGGCCATAGAATGTTCCAGATGTCTTATATAAAAAGCCACACCCGAGCAAGCTCCTACCTGATAGGGTTGATAGTTGGGTATATTCTAGTCAAGTACCGCCGTCCTGGCAACAAAATCATCTCGTTTGTATGACAAGTTTCATTAATTAATATGTATTATACTTTTGGAAACTAAACATATCAATAACCTGCAAACACTTAATAAAAACAAAACGTAAATATCTTATTTTGAGTACGAATATAGGTAGAATGGTGATTGTTAAATAGTGTGTAATATTACCAAATTACGGAATTATCTAACAATGTTTTTAGTTTGTTCAAATATTAATTAGCAGTACTAAATTTTACTCCCTAAGGAATGAGAAAATGAGTTTTTATTTTTTTCTATTTGTTAATAGATTTATCGCTATGATCTTTTAAAGTTTTGTAATTATTTAATCAATCCGCGCGTGACGTCACTAGTTCTCTTCGGTAAGTTGTCCTGATTGGTGAGTGGGCTTCGGAAACCGGAAATCTATCACATTGCTCAATTATTTGTAGATTTAGAAGAACTTGTGACGTCATTTAAAGTCGTTTATTTTATTTTTTCATATATTTTACAGAAATCTCACCGTACAATTTAATGCTCCAATTTTTACCGCGTGTAAGAAAAAAATATATGTTCGATTTCCCGTAGCACTGAACTATCTTATTGATAGATACCTACCAGTTACAAAAAAAAATTTTTTTTTGGAGAATATCATTAAATTTTAGAATTTTTGACAAAGGCTAGCTTAAGTTATTACTTTACAATTATAAACTAGAACATTCACCATTTTACCAATGTTTAAACTTTCTCATTTATTATTTCTTCCATCTGTTGATTTTGTAGAGCAAAAAAGCTGAATCTTCTAAGAACGAGAAGTATTAATTCTGGGGTTTTAGTGTTATTAGTTATTTCAGGGTTTAAAGTGTTATTGGCAATTCGGTAAAATTTAATTTACTTTGATAAAGGTTTACGATGGAATAATTTAAGGAATATGGATGTCCAAACATAAGCTGAATGGTGTGTAAACTGGCCACCTAAAACAACACTTAAAGTATAAAATCTAGTATCGCGGACAAGCAGATCAGAGATCTGAGGTTCGAATCAATGTTAACCTCTGTTATTGATAACTAAAAGATAATGGATTCGAAAGTGAAAAGTTTGAGTTTAAACTTTTAACAGAAATATTTGCGTTCTTAAGAACGCAAATATTTCAGTTAAAAAATACATCGATATTCTATTCTCAAAAAAGTCATTCATATCTGTTATCAGTTTTTTTTTTCTCTTTTCCATACAAACACGGAGAACTTTCAATAAAGGTTAAAACACAAAGCCAAAATTCCCCTCCTTCCATAGTGAAACTCCCATATGAAACAAAATGTCGTCTTCAGAAAACATCGATCCTGGGCACTTCAGCAGCACTTCTCGTTGTGCTGGGGGTGATGTCAACTCGTATGGTCTTCTACTCTCCAACCAAAGTCTACAATGCTCTAGAGTCAGCTCTGTACGCCTCCCTGCACCGCCCACTGTGGTCCCTCGCTATTTCTGCGTTCCTGTTACTCTGCATTCTCGGAGACGTTCGTAAGTCTTAAAAATATATTATTTTAGACATAGAATTAAGAATAGTCCAGAAGGAGCGTAGAATCATATTTGAATACATCGGACTGTGTCCAATAATTCTTCCACTATACCTCACTTTTGCCGCGTGCATTCGTGAAGTCGTCGAGTAATGTTGCACGATGGGAAAAAATATAATTATAACACAAATGTAAACTAAAAAAAAAACGCAATTTGTTAATTTCTCTGAAATTTTATTGTGCACGCGGAAATATTGATTGACACAACAGAGTAGGTAAGTAAAGGGTAATTATTTAAGAGTTATTGAATTAATGAACTTTGAACTTAAAATATAAAACAAATTTTATTTTAGATAAAACGGATATTTTTATATCATGTCAAATGATATTTGATGTTTTAAAGATAATGTCGGTCAAACGTCAACGATAGAGTTGTTTAATCCGAGATCTAATTTTCATGAGTTCTCTCATTCGATGAGCAAAGTAGGGTAAAAAAAATTACTACCCTGGCAACACTAACGAAATGTTCATTTTGTTTCTTCGACAATCTGACAGATGGAAAAATAGTTCAATTTTTAAGTAATGCATTTGTTACATACACATTAATTTGCTAATTACACATGAAATGTGATTTCATCCTGTTTCTTTAAGATCCTAGCAGTATTTCTACACTTTAAAAGGACACAACACGGCATAGTTGAATTCAAATTAGGAGTTGCGTACTGAGCGACGTCTACAAAGAAACTAATGGGTCAAAACGTAAACCTACTCATTTATGAGTAGTTTAGTCGCCTTCTGTTTGATGTGCGTATGCGGTTTTTGGACTATTCTTAATTCTATGATTTTAGATAAAAATATGTAAAATAAGTGTATAAAATAAATCGTCATCAGAACACCCTTATCCCTATCAAATGGTGCACTGGGCACTGTAATGGTATTGAAATCGCTGAATATCAAGATCAATGTAGGATGCATTCATTTAACAGATGATCTAAATACGCTGTACTCAGTTTACCAATGCAGTGCTATGCACCATAAATAATGTGTAGTTTTTTTTATATATTAATTTATTTATTTGGTTAACAAATAATGAAGATAAAAAATATTTGCGTAAAAAATGACATTGTCATCATCATCATTCCGTTTCCGCACCTAGTGGTGCACAAATCGCAATGTACCTTGATCATTTTTGTTACATGAAGGTAAGGTGATCACTCTTACGTTTCAGGTGCCAGTCCAGGGACTATGTAACATCCTAGTGTAAAAACACCTCGTAAAATAAATATTTCATGTCAACCATGTCGGTAATCGAGACCGAGCCCGAGACCTCTTGTGTGGTAGGCAAATGCGCTGACCACTAAACCACGAGGCCGACAGATCAACATACAGAAAAATAGACACCGACACAAATGAATTTTTGAAACATTATTTTTTAATGAAAAAATAAATAAAGTTTAAGTAATTATATAAGTAAAATTGCACTTAAATTTATACTACTATTAATGCATCTTACGTACATTTCTGAAACGTATTAAAAAAATGAAACTATTCTTGCTTGTTCACCGCTAACCCCGCCCCGTCAAGGTGACCATATATATTTAGGTAGCTAGTCTGAGATAGGTCGTATCAAACCAGTTAGCTTTAAAAATGTAAATTTCAGTGCTTTCGAAACTATTATTCACGGGCGTACTAATAGCTTCCACATTGGGAGTGTTCTAGAAACCTCAATATAAAAGGCTCGATGCGAATGTCTCTGTGTCTGTGTCTAGTCAGATGAATAATACCAGTTCTGTCTGTGAATATAGAACCAGAACCCAGGACGAGTGTTTTTGGCTCGATGGCGGTTCTCGGGTAAAATTCCTAAATGAGGAAATTGAACGGAGATAAGACTGTCTCGTTGTGTATCGGCAGACGCGTTCGTCTACCATTCTTAAGGCCCTGTTATCGATTTTAGATTTCTAGCAGGGTGAACGTGAAATATTAATTTTAAAAGCTGTTGCAACATTTCATTGAACATAGACTGGTGCCCAGTGCACCACTGGGTGGTGAAAGGAGAGTGAAAATGATGACGAAGGGAACCTTGTTTTCCTATCGATCTTGGTTTTTTGAGTTGCATTGAACGAAATGTTCAGAAAACAAGATTTTGTAATTGTGCGATTTCCAAAACATGATACATTTTTAAAGAAATAAGATAATTTAAACAATGTTTTGAGTATGTCCAAATGACAGGCTGAATTTCCTCCCTAGGGAGTTATTTGGATCTAAATTCAGTGGTCACTTAAACTAGCCAATGACAGGTCATAAGCTATGTAAGTGCCTAGACTTTCATATCCTCTTCCCAAAATGTGTTCCCCCTCAGCTGCTACAAATTTAGACAATCGATAAAGAACTTTTGATGCAAAGTAATGATTATATCGATAATGAAAGTACATATTACAATAGCAAATCTGGGACTACTGGTGTTTTTTTGTATTAAAACAAAGTGGACTTCAGATTTTTATTTCAATTTAAAAAAACGCTTTTATGACGAAATTGGACTTCGCTCTTTTATCCGCGTGTCAAATCTTATTACAATAATATTAGCATTTTCCGCCCTTAGACTGCAAAAAGTGGACTCCCTTTATCCCCTAAAGTACATATATTTTTAAGATAAAGGTAAAAAAACAATAGTAGGTACCTATGGGGTTTTCCTCCTAAACCCCACCTTATATACGTCGTTGCTATGTATAATTTACATATTTTTTATATTGGATTAAAACAATATATTATTATCGAACGAATATTGATATTACTAAATTAGTACGAGCTTTCTAATTTCTAATTAATACAATTTTCTTCTAGTCTCCATGATGACGATAAATTAGTTTTTTTTTTTAAAGATAAATAATAAAATTACATATGGCATGTAGATACATAAATTATAATAACTTTTCTACTTCTCAAATAGAGTAAAAACTTGTGTTAAGAGAGGGAGTTCGTTTCACATTAATTTTTATTTTCTAAACAAGTTCCTTCAAATAAGATATTATATTCTAAATCAAACATAATATTCTACTGTATTAATATATTTTTATTCAGGTTTAAATGTTTTGATTTTGAAATTTCTATAAAGCAATATAAGCCTCTGTTGTACACACCATGATTTGGTCTGACACACGTTTTGTATATTCGAATTATGTTTCCAATAATCATGTGTTCATTGTACTATACGACATTTCTTAGGCATCCAGATGTTTACTAACTGAGATGGATATGTTCTCACCATCACTATGGCAGCATCATCTGCATGGCATTTGATGTTAATGACCTTATCTCCCTTAGTAGATTCACAACTTTTTTTTTATTCTTAAAAGCGTTTTTTTAAATATATTTATTCTGCTTGTGTAAGAAAGGGTTTTAGGCGTATATATTGTTGTGCTATACTTAGTTATAAAGGTGCTAAACTTGCTTTGTTTCTTTGTTGTTCTCAATATGTGTTATTTTCTAAATGTTAATATTATTTATATCCCGAATTGAGTTGTTGTAACTCCGGGGAATGTAATTCAACGTATTATTCTTGTAAAATACATTGTGTTATATGATTTATAAATAAAACAAAAATAAAAAAATATATAGTAGAATAAAAAATAAAATGTTTAATTTATTTACAGCTCCAGTAAAAGCACTACTTGGCTGGTCACCATTGACTCCGCTGTCCAGGCTAGTTTATGGCGCTTACCTGTCTCACATGGCAGTTCAAGAAAGAGACTTTGGTATTGTCAGGGGGTCTAAATACCTCGACATTGCCAGTATTGTAAGTGCACACATATTATCTTCTTTTTCAAGTGACCTATCAGGTCTCCGCGGGGTTGGCGATCACCATGGAGTAGGCCTCCCTGTGGTCCGGAACAATTCCCCGACACTCGTAAAGTCAGTCCACTTCCAGATATTGGGAAGCCATGACATCTGGCGTCGTCCCATTCCTCGGCGTCCCTCTATTTTGCCTTCCATAAGAAGTTGGAGCAGTCCTTACTTGTCGCCACACAGGATGCAGGACGTGACCCGAGTATGCAATTTTCCACCGCTTAAGAGAATATGCAGTTCCAGACAATTTTGATGAATAGGTATTTTAACATTGTTTTTCTGCCTGTTTCACAAATGCTTCTTCGAAAAAAACAACTGTTCGTCTATTTATTTTATCATGTATTTGTTTGTACCGCAACAGGCCAGGAACCCCGATTATAATAAAATTAGGGGATATGGTTGACATGAGACATTAGTTGGTCCCTTATAACTGAAGATCATGACCGTCATGTCGTACTCTCGAGACTGCAATTCTTCACTTGTCTCGGTACAAACATAGTGCCCCTTGCAGTTTTTATCAGGAGACCTCACTTCCTCGTCCTCTTCTTCACTCTACGATGCCAACCACAACAAGCTTCTCCGGGCAATATTTCTCTCTCGTCGGAGGTTGAGGGTCTGTCCGTCGGCTTCAGTTCTTGAAGAATTGAGGCGTGGGCGCGTCGGGCTGTCTTAGCATACGCCTCCAGCACCAAATCACAAAAGCATACATTTTAACAAAAGAATGTTATATTTCATAGCCTCTGGACTGGGACCTGAAGCGTTATACTAATCACCTTTATGTAAAAAAAAATAATCAAAATACGCTTAATTTAATGTACCAATGTATTGCCAAACATATGTAAAATGTAGTAATTGTGAAAATATCAATGATTTTATTGTAATATAGCTAGTCAATTACAACCGTTTTATGGGATTTATGCTCGTTCTACATCAATTCACTGAGTTGAAAAATTCTGAAATCATCCTGTTTTTCATTTTCAGTTTGGTCAAATGGCTGGAGATTTTTTCTACTCATTTTTCACGGCATTTTTAATACACATACTTATCGAAGCACCTATTTGGGAAATCTTCCGTCAACTTTTGACGTCAGCAAACAGGCAAGTTTATTTAATTCACATATATGTACACTTTTAAAATGCCGAAAGGTGTTAATTTTCCCTGTGGCCTTCAGCATGTTTTCTTTTTTTCTTTTCTCTCTCTTTCTTTTCTGTTTTCTTCTTTAATCCGATAATCTCTTTTAACTAATGGTGTAAAGTCTGTAGATTAGAAATAAATATTAAAAAATGCAAAATAATATCATTTCATAGAACAAAACAACCGATCCCCTTTGAGTACCTAATAAAAAAACTCCAAAATTTATGTAGTTAAAGCCATCGGATATTTAGGAGTTGTTTTGGACTATAAACTGACATACAACGAGCATATAGATAATAAAGTAAATAATTCACTGAAATTACTTGGCTTCATTAACAGAATATCCTCTGATTTTACCAATGTCCGTACTATCAAAACTCTTTATTGCGCAACTGTTCGCCCTCTTCTAGAATATGCCTCCGTGGTATGGATGTGAATCGCATAAATCACATTGAATCAGTCCAACATCGCTTGCTTCGAAAAATAGCGTGGATGCTTGGACTAGAGAGGGGTAACTATTCTTTTAGAGTCAATGTTAAATATTTTTAGTCTACAAAAAGGTAGAACTAATATTGATTCCATATGTATGTTCGGCATACTAAATGGTATAAGTGCCATTATTATTGGGACAAGTAAAATTCCATATTCCGACTCTTAGGTTGAGAAACAATGAAGTACTGTTTATAGATCGGCATAGAACAAACTATGTTAACCTTAATTCTCCAATGACTGGACCCGTCTTTGTCGTATTGTCAACTCGAGACAAGATCTGGAGCCTTTTGCTGGAAAGATGTGACATTTTGTCAGCCACTCAACAATAGTGAATTGAGTATCTCAATTGCTCTGTCGTAATGCTATTCTTGAAAGCCCTCCGACAATTTAATTACAAAGACGAACGAGAATGTGGCAACACTAACAAATCCGTATTTATCTGTGGCTCTCCTGGTCTCCTGTCACACGTAAACCCAGAGATAATGTAGAACTATTACTAGTTCGTAAACCTTTATTGTTTCTTGTCAGACTTCTTCCGTTGAATCTTTTGTGTATAATATTATGAAAAAAATATAAGAAAATGTTTTACTGAGACACTGCAACATTGATAATTATTATTTGCCTTTGACATAACACACATCTACATGTTATTAGAAATATTTCATATTCATTTAATGGATTTTAAAAACATATTTTATAATACATATCTCAAATACGTATTTTGACATTGACGAGCGAAAAATAATTTTGAAATCATGTTTCTAGTGAAACTTCATGTGATAATGGATTGAAAATAAATAGTTATATTTGTTGATACGTCATCATCATAACATTGATAATGTTGTAAATTTTAAGTTAAAATGCAACAAAAATACCTAGTTGGTTTTATCAGATTCGTTTGACAATTTAGTTATTTATAATTGCGCGGCTTGTCTTAGCCTTTTAAAATATGTATTTTATTCAATTAATGTTTTAGGAATCCAAAAGAAGATGTCTACTCCACGAGTCCTCCTCCCGACAATGCGGAAGAAATGTACTCAATATCAAATAATGGACTAACGTTAGATGAGAAGACTGAATGAAAAATAAAATAAGATAATCGTACTCCTTTTCAGGAATAATCAGACTTTCAGAAAAATACCGAAGGCCAAAAAAACTCACAATGATTTGAACCCAGTAAGACTTTGCAAAGCGTGCTACTAATACCGATTTGATCAAATATAATAGTGCGTCAGTGTGTATAATACAGACTAACGTAAAAATAAAGGAGTCATCTGATTGTTTCGGATGAAATTTTAAAGGAAGGTTAACATATATTATGTATTCATTTTTTAAAATATTTTATATTACCATTCAACCCACATTTGATTAAAATAATTCTTTAAATTAATTGAGGGCATTGGAAGCAAAGATAGCAACCTCAAAAGAATATTTTTACATTTTTACATTTTTTTTACATTTTTACATTTTTTCTTTTGCACCACAACAGGCCAGGAGGCCTAATTACAGTGGTGAATTTTTTTGGTTATGATGTCATTCTGTAGTTTATCAACTTTTTAAAATAAGAATCATGAGTTGAGTTACAAATGTAGTTTCAAATCATACTTCTGATGGTTTGAAAATAGTGTTTGGAAGCAAACAGCAATATCCATCAGCCATTTTATTCGACCAATGACAGTCTTGAGATTTAAATTTTCAAAATGGCCGCGCCATACAATTTTTAACCCTTTATTTCCCGGAGCCGAGTAAACACGTGATTATATAACCATGCATTGTGTCCCAGTCCTATGTTTTCACGTGGTTAACCAGCTGTCTAAAAAAGTGCATTTTATTGTTATCTAGTGACTTTTATTAGTACTTTTTCACTGCTGGTAAACTACGTGAAAACATGGGACCGGGACACAATGCATGGTTATTATAATCACGTGTTTACACGACTCCGGGATACAAAGCACAAAAAAAGGAGTGAGACCCGGTATTTGTGTGAACACTGCAATACGCAATGTGGCTCTACATAAAGGCCAATGTTGGCAAAACTATCATACAAAAATGACTTTAACTGTTCCAAATAAATATGAGAAGTTTTAATTGATTTAACCCAGTATTTTTATAATTATGACACTTTTAAGAAACCCTTCGGAATTACCCAGCGGAATTTTTATACACGTGCTTCAGGAGCAGACCGCGAAACTTCAGAGGATCATTCTTCATAGTAAACTTTTAAAACCTATTTTTTTTCAAAAACTTGTTTTTATTTATATAAAAATGGACTAGCATCCCTTCTATATTTTTTTTACTGAAATTTTCATGAAAAACTTATTAGGATTTTTTTCATTGTTTACCACGGGGAATGTTCCTCTGAAATTTTGCGGTCTGGACCAGAAACATCGTACAAGGGTCAGTCTAAATTGTCCAAGAGAGAAAAAATTAATTTTGGGTTATATAAGAATAAATCGGTTATTTACTAGAATATTGAAAGAGTATGTCAAATGTTTTATAAGCGTGATACAACTTTAAAATATAAAAAAAAGAATTTAATGGAATTTTTGGCCTTCCAAAATGGTGAGTGTAATTTTGAGTTCCGATGCTTCGAGAGTTATTGGTTTATATAAACTATAGACTTAACGTAACTTCATGGAAGATAATCCAATCGCGTCAAATCACTGAATCGCCAATTCTGCCGTCATAAGAAAGAAGGACGCATCTAACATTGTTTTCGAAAATGAGTTAAATACATATTCGGAATCAGGAAAAAAATACGCATCTTCGAAGTTAATTGATTATGAGGTCGGCGTTACTTTTTTGTAAAGCCGTAACGTCTTTTTTATTTAGTTGAGTAGAATTAATTGGCATATTAACACTAAAAAAGAAAGACGTTAACTTGATTACTAAATAAAAAGGGCGTTTCTAGCTAGAAACGTCTTTTCATTGAAGTATAACATATTTTCGGGTATTTTTTTACTAAAAAGAAGATGAAAATGTCAATTTTTAAATATATAACGTAAAAATTATTAAAATTAATATATATATTCCGTTAGGACAAACCATAATACATACTGTCGCATAATACTATACTTCATTTTTGTAGTATTTTTCACACTGCGAATTTTTCAATCTCCGAGGTACAAAATATTTATTTTCTCCGTTTTTTATTTTATGTAGAAACGTGCTTTTTTCTTGTGATGGCAGAATTGACATGACCATTTCAGGAAATAATGTTGTCGCCAAATTGGTCACGCAGTAAATTCACGGTTTCGCGTAGAGCTACATACGTTTGACGAACTGAATACTAATTATATTATTTTGAAAGTAAATCTCCACAATTTGCAATCGTGATTCGAGTATAAGGTGTTCCATTATTAATTTGAGTATTGTTACACAAAAGTTCTATCACAACAAAAAACAACACCAATTACAAAATAAATATGTATTTATATTTATAAACAATATTACTTTCTATTTTCTCTTTCCTCTCTTTAACACTTGACCCTTTTTGAGCATTTTGGTCTATTATTGCACATACATATAAACGAACTGAAATAAACATAATTTAAAAAAATTACTTTGGTGGGTCATTCTATCTGTAAAGGTAATTGATTAAATATCATGTAGTGTAAATGTTACTTTAGATTTGTGCAAACAGTTGTGTTGATGTTTAGCTTTAAATAAAAATAAAACAAATTAGTTTTATGTAAAACTTTTATTAGCATCAAGTACAAAAATGGCTTAACTTAAATAAATTGTAAATTACATCATTTACCATAACTAAAAGAGCCCATTAACGATACGATTTATATTTTTATGCGACAAATCGTGTTGCAAATTTCACTTGCGAAAGTCCATTCCATTAGGTTATCATTATGTCAGCGCTACAGTATACAGATTTAATACATTTAGGTTACCTTTACATTCCTAAAGTTCTCCTCGTTCGTTAATAAATTCTTAATAAAATTCCTTGCAGGTTAAATCCGGCACTAATTGTCTAATAACATTCGGATATAAGTACGCAAAATATTATTCAACAAAGTTAGTTTATAAAGTGAATTCGAGTAGGACCTATATTTTTGATGAGATGAGTTTTTCAAGTAAATTAAAAAAACACATTTTATAAGATGACAAAAGCAATTATAAAATATCAATCAAGTAGAATTGCATGGTTTACAAAAGTGGACAACATTTTTAATATGTTTAAATGTTTGTAGACAATTACTGGATTTTAGCCCATTGGAAGTTTATCGAAATACCTATTACATATTATTTTAAAGCAAAAATGGAGAACACACTAAAAAGATAACTTTTCAGCTCTTTTTGTTTTAAAAAATCAGCAAAATTAAAGAAATGAAGTTTAAACATAGGCAAAATAACGAATGTTACACAGTGTGTAGAATGGTGACTTGAGCCAGTAAATAACAGGTCATAAACATCGTAAATAAGCGCTCCACTACAACTCGTTTCCCATTTTTCAACACAGTTATTTAGACTAAAACAAAATGGCCATAAAATTGAAATTATTGGGTCAAACAAAAGAACGCAAATATTTTGTTTTCAACGGCTAGCGTTTTGGTCTAGACCAGACGTGGGCAAATGCGGCTCTTCGTCGCGGGTTATGTTCAGCTTCCAACGTCTCTCAATAACAATATCCAAATATCCTTTCTTCCTTCACTATATTTACATTTTCGCAAATTTTCCTTTCTGATTGTTGCAACTTTATTTTGATACAATGTACTCTGTTTTATAAAAAATAAATAGGTAGGTATATTTCTCTAAAATGTATAGAATCAATTTAGAGGAATCCAGCTTTATGTAGCTAAAAGTCGCAATTTTTTTTTTATCGTATTTTATTTTCATTAAATAATTATTTAAGTAATATTTTGTGTTTTCTTTCTTATTTTCATGTTTTTGTGTTTTATATATGAACTGTTTATTTATTCCGAAAATAAAATCTGTATAGATCATGTCAATAAATTAGAATTTTTGTATTTTATACTACGTGAGAGCGCTCTCCTTATACATACATACTCGCTTATGTTGCTCACTGTTGCTATATTTAATTCTTCTTTTAGTGTAATGTAAATTTTGAGTTGAAAAATAAATATCCTTTTTTACTTCACAGCACTCCGGCTATCTCTATGCAAAAAATCAAGTCGATAGGTCTCTCCGTTGCGACTTTAAAGAAACAATCACACTTTCGCATTTCAATACTAGCTTTTACCCGCTGCTTCGCTCACATGATCTTAGGGAGAAATGAGATAGGTAATTAATTAGTTTTGCAGTTATCAATAAGAATATTTTTCCAAGTCCTCCCGAGTCCTCCCTTTTAAAGTTTTCCGTCCAAGCTGCTAGACTTTAGAATGAGCTACCTCTTCACATAAAAAATGCACCTTCTTTAGAGAAGGTACATTTTTGCAAGATGCAGGTGGCTAGCCACTTTCAAGAAACGCCTGAAACATTAATATATATCCTTAGAATCCTGAACTCTCTGAGTTTTACTGCTTTTTTTTTTCTTTCTTAAATATGTATTTTTATCCTTTTTTCTTTCCTTGGTTCTCCTTTCTCTCTCCTTCCAAACACACTATCTGATCCCACATTCCTAATCATTTAACATGGCCAACTATCACATGCACTCGCTTATGCCTAGGCTCCACAGATATGGTAATCAGTATGAGGACAAGGCTGATATATTTGGTTCTGGACTTGAAAGTTATAAAACTAGTCTGATTTCATTTTTTCTCTCGCAATATAAACTTTTCTTTATATTTAATAATGTTTTCCTGTTTTGCTTTTTCATATTAATGTATTTATTTCTTTAATATTTTTGGTTGCTTGTGTGTATTTACTTACTTGTTACTATTGTTATAGTTATGCAATTTTATCATTTTTTGTTATGTATTTTTTTCATACTTATGTTCATCAAATGTTAAAGGCAATTTATACCGTTCATGTAAAAAAATAATTATATACTCATTTTGAAAAAAAACGTTGCTCATATTTTTATTCGGGTTCAAAAATAAATATTATTTTATCCTTCTCACTTCTCCGGCTGCCATGCAAAAAAAATACGTCAATCGATCGCTCCGTTGAAACATTCAGAAAATACAAAAAAACAAAAACACAATTTCGAATTTATATTAGTACGGATGAAAGTATGGATATAAATAAATATATATAATTCAGAATGTGGTTCTCGTTGACCTCATGTATGCCCACCCCTGGTCTAGACTTTTAGTTTCTTCCTGAAAATGTTCTTCTCCCCTGTTGTGTTATAATTTTATTTTAATTTCCCGGCTTTGTTTCATTCTCTACACAAGACAGCAGACTTTTTCCCGATAATTCAAACTATTTTGAAGAACCATTAGCAAATTTACAATTATTACTCAATGAAGGTACGAAATTCTCAGTATAAAAAAGCATTTACATATATGTAGATTGATGCGTTTGTTTGAAAAACAACAGGTGTCCACGTAATATTGTGCATATAACTATGAGTTAGGCCCATTTCACAACATGGCAAAAATCTACACCGCACGATAAAATAACAAGGCTAGATTGATGTTCATTGTATTATAATTATGTTTATATTACATTTATTCATTTAATTCCAGGCAAACGAAATA
Source organism: Micrasema longulum (assembly GCF_059751315.1). NCBI lineage: Eukaryota > Metazoa > Arthropoda > Insecta > Trichoptera > Brachycentridae > Micrasema > Micrasema longulum. The sequence continues at coordinate 426,583 of NW_028277577.1, read as the reverse complement.
ACTAGAACACCAAGGTCCAACTAGTCTTCACGCAATTTTTCTTTACGGGATATTTACCTAAGCTGCTCAATACTTTTTAATAATTACAAAATAATACAATAATGTCAATCCATCCTAATTTTACCGTGTCGTGTGGCTTTAGACGACGCGTGTGAAATGGGCCTCAGGCTTAGTTTTACTGAAGCAGCAATTCTGAAATCTTAGAAATGTCCAGAGCCAAACCGTAAAAAAATATAAAGTTCATTAAAAACATTTTTAAAATTATTATTGTGTTGCAAAAATGCGCTTTGAATTATCAATTATAAGAAATTGATTAAAAAAAAAAAAAATCTAAAAAATCTATTTGAACAGGTTCGTGGAAGTATCATGATTTCACAGATCTGAGGTCCGAGATTTGAACCCCAACTCTAATACAATTTGATTCCTATTGTCTCTTTACCATTCCCTTTCCGCACTTAATGGTGCATAGGCTTACCCCAGTGTTTTTGATGTCATCAAAATGAGAAATCTCATTTTTAAATATTAGATTGTAATAAAAAAAACTTAGCTACGTTAAAAATCGGAAGTATTTTTTTTTTCTATTGTTATTAATATATTCTGTATTTTTTGTAATTTTTATTAACAAAAATTTAAATAAATAAATAAAATTAAAGATATGTATATTAGCGTTTTTATTATTTACCCAAATATTTCAGTTTTAAGTCCATTTCCTTAATGTGGCTGATAACTATGCTGGATAATGGAAATCACTACTTCGGGATCACAACTTTGTTCTTACTTTCATGTAATATATTAAATAATAATAGAGTATAGTAGTTCTTTTTTATGTTTTTACATTGGAATATTTCGTAGTCCCTGGACCTGCCACCGTAAGCGTAAGACTTAAGACCTTACCTTCAGATGACGCAAATGATCCAGATACCATGTGGATGGTGAACCAATAAAGTGCTATATGCTCCATTGGATGCGGAAACGGAACTGTGAATTCTTTTTTAAATTTTACTGCGGTACACAATAATTATTTTCCCTGTTTTTTTATATGCATAAATTTGATTTTGACTCGTCTTAATTGTATTTGACGACTTAAGAAATCAATATTTTTTACGTCATTTTATTTTTTAAATAAAGGCATCAAAGTTTATTCAGTTCGAACTAATTTCACATCACAGTTCAACATACCTTCTACCCCCCCCCCCCTTATCTTTCTACGTAAATAAAAGTTAAAACAAAATAAATTATTATTGGACTAATAACATAGGGCCGGTTTTTTAATCAGAATTTAAAGTTATAAATAAAAAAAAAAACAATAATGGATTATTTGACAAGTTACATGTATCGTTCCATTATTTTAGTTTTTATCTTAATCGTTATCAAATTACCACGACAGTATATCACGATAATTTCTTTTACTAGCGATTACAAATAAAAATAAAATTACAATGTTGCTTAATATATTAGGCCTTGTGCATAATAAGCGAGGCATAAAATATGGCAACTTCTTTTAAAGAATAAAGATAATATTTATTTAGATAAACCACCATGATCAATGAATTTTTTACCACATTTTTTATTACAAAATTTAAATACTTTATTTATAATTTTTTTTTTTTTTATTCGATCGGCAATAAAAGTGTCATGGTACAAAAAAATACCCTAAATTTACTACTTAAAAATAAATAATCAATCACGAAACTAATTTGAAATCTGATCACTTCTTCACAAAACAATATAAACAAAACATAAACTATTCCTAAAATTATTTTACTTATCCTAAAAGCATTTGCTTAAAAATCACTTAACTTACATTATGTAATACTTGTTCAGTATTCTAGTATCAATTTTTTTTTTCGGAACACCCCACTTAAAAGTATTATGTATAAAATGCACTTTAGTTTTGTGATGACCAATTTTGTTTTGTAATGTGTAAAACGATACCTCTGTGCATTAATAAAAATCTTTGGAATTAAATATGTTTTCAAGTAACTCAAAATTCAGGATCAAAAAAATTACGGTTTTTTATTTGAACTTTTAATAAAATACTAAAATATTTATTAATATGAGTAAAGTAGATAGGTAATCATTTAAGTTGACCTAAAGGTACATCAACCCAGTGAGGTTTGTATCACGGCGACCGATCAAACTCACATTGAAATACTAGAATATTTATCCCAAATTCGCTTTATGAATTTGTAAATAAAAAGTACATTTTACACTTTTATCGATATTATTATAATGAAAATGCGTTATTTCAAAGTTTGTAAGACTGCCTTATTGGTACCAGAAAGTAAAATACGTTTTTTCATAAATTGACGAAAACGTCATATATTAAAGGTACTAATAAATTAGTTTAGACGCACAGATTCCTCCCGCGCTGTTTGAGCGAGTGTGCAGATGGGCATCATCAATTAATATCTATTTATTTTTAATTCACCGTATGGTACGTATTGTTCATTTTCACATATATTTAATGATATTTCACTCGAATCTAAATTCTCTAATGCAAATCGGGCACTTGTTCGACGCTTTCAGGCACTGCCTGAGACAGTCTCCGTGGAAGAAGTGCTGGCAGGGGGTCGCTCGGGCGGACTTCATGGAGTTGAGACAAACAGCGCAAACGTCTTCCAGACTTCTGATCTCCTCCCTGCTGGCCTTTCTGAATTGATCGAGAACGGCGCACTCCGTCCGCAGAACCTTCCAAGAGTTCAACCAAGCGTCCTTACTTCTGATAAATATATTCACATAAAGAACTAGAAGGACGATTTTGTATTCCGCGTAGAATACAAGAGGAACAATTAAAAGAAATGAAAGACTGACAGTGAAAAACCTTAAAATAACGGGAGCGTATAAAGACTCTAATGATTCAAAAACTTCGAAATGGAACAAGTGTAAAAACGCGGGGAAAATATCAACAAACACTTTTTCTGTTGTCATGTAAAACGACCACGTTACGATCTTGTAGAGCAGCGACGGTTGGTACTGCTCTAATCCCTTTTCTAGCCCGAAGACCAGGAGCATGAAGATGACGGTGATTATGAAGGTCACCGCCTTCGTCCACTCGAGGACTATTTTGGTCGTGGACATGGCGAGGTGTTTGAGGTCGGAATGGTGCGTCATGTTGACGTAGGGAGACCAGTTCTCCTTCTCCACGAGCTCCTTGATGTAGGAGACGCAGTAGGCAACGACGTTGTAGAACATGAGGGAGTAGAGGCACGTGACGCGCTGTTTGGGGCCCCACGGCCCGACCAACACGCGGTCGCACATGAGGAAGAACACCAACTAAAAGGGGGAGAGAAATTTACAAATATAACACTTTAGTAGTAAATTTTCAGTGATAATTGCAATGAATTATTTTATTTAAATATAACTGTTATTTGTACGATAAATTTACGGTTTTCCTAGATTACTTTATTTGACAGTATTGATAAGATGTCTTTTAATTAATTAAGATTTTTCAGAATCTAGAAGACAATTATTTCGCACCCCCAGAAGTACACTGTCAAAAGTCTAAATTTGACTGTTTTGAGGTATGAATGCAGTTGATTGACTTTGTTTCCTCTTTCGAAGAAGAACACTTAAGTATCTCTACGATTTTTTTCGAAGCGAGATATACCACGGACTTTAATATTCTTTAAAATCAATGGAGTAAAAATCGAGAAGAACACTAGAGTTATTCTGATTTTACAGTGTTCTTTCCATATTTTAAGAGTCAAATGAAAAAAATACTAAATGTTTACTAAATGTCATTTAATATTTGTTTATAACCACTTACCGACTTTTCTATGTCCACCGGTTTCGAGACGTTCGACGGTTTGTGCAACAACTATAGTGAAGGTGTATAGTAGGTTTTGCATGTTGACGACGAGACGGGTACGTCTTGAAACCGGTTGACATAGAAAAGTCTGTTAATGGTTTTAATATTTAATAACTTTTAGTAAAACGTTTGACCACAAAGTTAATACTTCAAATATTAATGATATAAAAAGTTCGTTTTTACTCTCCTGAAAAATAGCCAATTTAGGCAAACCACAGTATACTTCTTGGGATGGGATTTCTTGTTTTTCCCACTGTCAATTCGGACAGTGATTAGTTCTTTGTGAAATGGTTTACTATTTTTTTGTGTTAAAATTGGAAATAATCAGCGTGCTTAGATAAAAGAACGTATGACTATGAGATACCAAGGTCTGTGTGCAAAGTCAAAGTGATGTGGTGTTCTAATCCTCTGTCTACCCCTAAAGGAAATCGTGTCATCAGCTTATGAATTTATTACTGTCATTTATTACTGTCAATTATAACTGTCGGGTGGCCTCCTTGGAGACTACACCACCACTAGGTTAAGAACGCTTGACTCACACACAATTAAACGTCAAATTATGTGTAAAACTGTTTTTTTTATTTTTTTAATTAAGTGTTTTTGGTAATGCTTAAAGTCGCAATAATGTTCTAAATGAAAGTCATCATATTTGGTTCGACGTGTTCATATTTATTTGTGGTTTAATTATCAGTGTGGCCAGATGTGAAACAAAGTGTAAACGCATGCAAAAAAAAAAAAATTCCAAATTAATCACTCTCTAGGAAGTAGAGAAGATTCAAAATAGCACCCCAGATGTTAGTGTATGTAGCCTTAGTAAAAAATTACTAGTAATAAATTTAATAAGTTCTAAAAATCTCATGAATGGAAAGGGTAACAAATAGTGGTGTAGTGGTTAGACGCTTGACTCACACAAAAGGTACCGGGTTCGATTTCCGGTGAGAACATAAAAATTAAAATGTGATTTTTCTCAAGCCAGGGTTGTGTAATTCACCACTGTAATTAGGCTTCCAGGGCCTCGATTATGATGGAAAGATAAAGACGTCATACCTTCACCTTGACGTTGAAGATAAATTCCCTCTAGCGATTATAAATATATACTACCGACCCCCTACCTTTTGGGTAGGTACATCGATATGAATCAAGGGGAAGCGTACGTGACGGTACACATATCTACGCTCTAAAATGACATAGCTTCAGTATGACGTCATAATTGAAGATAAAAGTCTCCCGGCCGACTACAAAGGTATAGTACCGATATCCCCACCATCAAGTTTTGATGTAAGTACATCATTTTATATCGACGGCCCTAGAACCCCTCGATACGTTTATCTACGCATTAAAAGTGTCAAAAATTTTGTTCCACCTAGCAATTTTTCCTTTAATTATGATTTATTAAAAATTTTAATCGTTTTGAGGTTGGCACTTTTTTCTTAAAAGCCTATTAAAAATATGAGAAAGAAATAAGTTAGTTTTGAAGTCGAATTAAATTCCGACATAACTGTCACTCTAATAAAACGAACGACTAGATGTGGAAATAATGTCACTGGGTTCAGTCCTATTAACAAATAAGAGTATCTAGGCGTTAGAAAGTTACCACTTAAAAAAAAAAATAGTTATTATATTTTTTCCATCTGTTTTACTATCTTTCCGAGTGCATGTATCGAGCCGGCTTTGTGGTCGATCGGTAGATACATACAGACTGATTTCCAAAACTCATGCAAAGTTCATGTTCAAGCGAGCATTTTTTGCTTGCATGGGGATTTATTGGAGTTTATAATCGCTTTGAAGTGAGCACTTTTTATTACAGAAGCCTATTTAAAATATAAATGAGAACTATTTTTAATTTTAATGACATAAGGAACGCGGACTAATTGTTTACGGTCATTCCATTGGTTTGTTTCGATCATATGATGTCGATATGACAAGTAGGTAGAACATACCGAGGTAAGATACAGATAGTACAGAAGTTAAGTATACCGTCTCGATATATACAGATGAAGATAGCGTTCATAATCGAGGCACTGGTCTTTTGTTGTGAAAAAAAAACAGCTTTCTCGAATTGATCATCGTCATCATTTCCATATCCGCACCCAGTAGTGCATAGGGCACTGAATTGCAAAAAAATAATAATCGAGTGTTCTTTTTCTTCTAGTGCCTTGCCGGGTCCCCCCGACGTTGGCGATCACTACAACGAAAGCATATGTATCTGTCCTGCGCTACTTTAATATTTAAAAATCAAGTCGCCAAATATATTATTTAAAAATGTTGGTTACCTGATTAGCCATGGTGGAAAGGTTCGTCATCTGACTAAAGATCTTTTCACATCGGTCCAGAGGAGAGTATAAACACCAGATAAAAGACAATACTGGGCGGTACATCTGCCTACCGAATGCTGAAAAAATAAGTAATACTACATTAGGTTCGTAACTCTATTTAAACTGATTTTGAATTTAAAAAATATATATAATTCACAAAACAACAAATCCATTTATCTTTTGGACAAACATATTTAATGCTTCTCCTACTATAATTCATTCAAAAAATCAAGTACAACATCTATCCTTTTCTACTTCATCATTATATTGATCGATATGCAGTCCATTCAAATCTTTAATAAACTTTTTCTTGTGTGTGCGCAACAAAAAGTTTTAGTTAGAATCATTTACATTAACACGGGATTATCAAATATTCGAACTGCTTATACAGTAGAACTCCGTGTATCCGAAATCTAGACATTCGGATTAAAATATATTCGAATCGTTATCAGGAAATAAAAAATAAAGGAGATGATATAATAACAAATAAAAAACAGTTTCTTCGTCAAAGCAACTAACTTTGCTGGGAACTAACTTTGTGATAATATTTGTCACTCTTTAATCCGGATAGTTGTAATTGAACTAATTTTTTTTGTAAAAGCCGTCTGGGCGTAATGCATAAAATAAAAATATATCAAAGACGTTTTGAGCATTTAAATTTATTTCAACAGAGAGGGAAAACATTTTTGAGAAGGAAATATGGAAGTCTAGGCATTAACAGGGCTTATGACTGTGTAACATTGTGTAACATTCACCATTATGCCCATGTTTGAACATCCACATTTCCTCAACTCTTCCATCTGTTGACTTTTGTGAAGTAAAAGAGCTGAAACCTTTATCACCTTAGCCAATGACAGATCATAAGCCCTGTTGATGCCTAGACTTCCATATTCCCTTCTCAAAAATGTTTTTCCTCTCTGTTGAAATAAATTTAAATATTAATAACTCCCTAGGGAGGAAATCCAGCCCTGCAAGCAGTTGGACATACTCAAACATTGTTAAACGTTTTGAGCATGTCCAAATGTTTGAAAAAAGTACCGAATCTTTTTTCCTATGTAAATTATCAAGATATATATGACAATTGATCAAAGAATCAAATTCAAAGTTGCTAAAGAAATAAACAAAATTATTAAAGGAATAGTTCCGAGATATTTTCAAAATAAACTAAAAAATAATGAGTTCTTTCATAGAAACTATGCAACAAGAGGATCTAAAAATATAAGACTGGAAAAGAAATCAAAAGCAATGTTCCAGAACTGCCTTATGTACAAGGGAATACAATTATTTGAGGAAATGCCAGAAAGCATAATAAATGAAATAAATGTAAATATATTTAAAATTAAATGTAAAAAGTATGTATGTGAAAAATATTAGGTAATATATAGTTTAAATAGTGAATTTAATTAATGAATATGTACATATGAAACAGTGAATATTATAAATTAGGATATTAAGTGTATAATAGTGATAAATAATGTTAGAATAAGTATAGATGTAAAAATTGTTGTAAATATATATTAGACTGTGTTAATCATAGAACTAAATAAAATAAATAATAAAAAAAATAATATTGCCCTATCGTTATCATTTCCTTATTCGCACCTAATGGCGCATAGGGCACTGCATAAGTAAACTTTATACGGAATATCTCGATCATCTGTTTTATTGAGGTAAGGTGGACATCGTTTTGTTCGTATCCGGGCGGATGAAAAATACATTTTTTTGTTTCGTGGAATAGCTTGCTTGAGGTCCCGGATTCGAGGTCCTGGCAGGATGGGCATGAAATACTTGTTTTAAGGGCACACTGCAATATTTCATTTCTCCTAGACTCGCTCCTGCAGCTTGAAACTGATCACCGATAGTGATGGATGCTGGTGGAGAAATAATGATGATGATGATGATGATAATGATGATGATGATAAAGGTGATCAGTCTTACGCTTCAGATGCCAGTCTATGTCTATGAAATAATGCAGTGTAGAACCACTTTTTACCCTCATCTTGGCAATGTATCCTATAGGAAACATAATATGATCTCATGTTTTCTCATAAACTAAGACAAGAGTTACGCATTTTCAGTATAAACTGTTTTACCATATTTTTCATTCTTAACTGACTTACGACAATTCATAATTTTGAATCAGGTTGTGGTCCCGTGGCTAGTGCCTCGGACTTAAGGCACAAAGGACCGTGGTTCGAATCCCACTCTACCCCGACTTGATTCCCATTTTCTAACAACTCGTTGAAAATGGCCCTCAAAATGAGATATTTGGGTAAATCATAAGAACTCAAATATATTTTTTTTGCTAAATAATAATAAACTTTGATTAAAACAAAGAAAAAGTTTTTGTTGAATTCTGAAGCTTTTTCAAACATCAAATGAGTACAAAGTTTTTTTTCGTTCTGCCAAGAAAAAGGTCAAAGTAAATATTTTACGTTGCCCTTGGCGGGAATCGGAACTCTGTAGGCGGACGCGACAACCACTGAGCTGTATTCTTCATCCGCCCGAACAAAGAAAAAAAATATTGCTCAAACATTCTTATTCCTTTCTATAAAATATCTCTTTCTTTGTTGAAATATGTTTATCTAAACTTTTATGTGTGATACAAGTCGGGTTGTGGTCCCGTGGTAGTATTGTGGACTCACGGGCCAAAGGTCCGAGGTTCAAATCCCACTCTACCACAACCCGATTTCCATTTTTCCAGCACAAGTTGTTTACGACTTTTAGTAAATGGTCTGAAAATTTGAATATTTGAGTAAATATTAAGAACTCAAGTATTTCTCTTTAAAAAAAATTAAGATAAAATTATAAAATGGAATAAAGGAATAGAGATTTTCAGTTAGCAACAGTGATGTAATGCGCTGTAAGGACGATAATATTCAGAGGGTTGGAAACATTATTATATTTAATTTATTTTCGAACTAAACAGGGGTGCATCCTAATCTGACATGACAGATCAATTAAGAATCGTAAAGTCTATCTTAGTTGCTTCATAAAGTAATGTTGACATTACTGTAATAAGAAACACAGGGGTGGATTAAGAATTTGATATAAAAAATTGTTATAATGGGGGCGCAAATCTGCTTTTTTTTATCACAACAGACCTAAAGAACCAATAACAAACGTGAGTTAACGCACAAGCAATACTAACTTGGGCTTTGGAAAATCAGATCAGATTGTTGTGATTTCATCGGACATGTTTTAAATAAATAATTTTTTAAAAATTCTGGTAGACATGACAATGATAATTATTATTTTTTTTTTTATTTTATTATTTTACATATTTATTACAGCAATATACAAGTAATTATTTATACAACAAATTAATTCAGTAGTAACAATTAGTATTAATTATGTAACTAAGACCTACTTATTGTAGCACATTTGGAATAGTAACATTTGGTTAAATTCAAACCAGAAATCCGTTTTTTCAATTATGAAAAGTAATAATTTGCCGCCTAATTGATTAGTTTTATGGTAATACACGAACTCTGCTATCTGTGAAATAATATAAATGTTAGTCATTTTGTATTGTTTTGTGTAATTTGTATCTTGTTTACAGAATGTTTATCCTTAGCGTTCTTCCGCAATAGATTTTTAAACTTTCATAATTATTATGTATAACGTAAAGGTTCTTTACAAAATGATTTTATGAATGACGCTTTTAATTAAATTATTACAAAATTTTAATTCAAAGGAATTCAAAAGAATTAAAATTTTGTAATAATGTAAGTAACACGGTTTTGTAAAACAATTTATTTTGCCGTCACATGCTACGGATCTATTTAAAAGATTTAGAGAACAGGTGGATTTGTTTTTTTTTCTTCTGAGACATTACTTCGCTCTCACAGTTTCGCACCTCTACTAAGTCATATTATTTACGACGTGTACAATCAATACGAGTCTATGTGCTATATAAATATTAAAAATATACATTTATATTAATATAGCCGTACAAGCTATATGTATTATTATTTTTCAAAAAAATAACTTCGATTAATAATCTGATAATGTTAACATAATATATTTCGGTACACTATAAATCAAAAGTCATTTCAACATTTCGTTTGTGACGTTTGAATCTCTCTTTCTGAAATTTGATTATTCATTTGAATTCGGAGTAAGTAAGTTATAAACCACGATGATCAGTATGGGCAAGAAGACATATTATCATATTCAAAACGCAGAAATTAAAAAAAATATATATATTTAAAAAAACAAATGGTTGCTTGCTTCTGCAGGGGAGAAGCGAGGGGGGCGTGGCCATGTGGTTGATGGTGTATCAGACTCCCCCCTCCCCTCTCCTCGCTTCTTCCTTGCAGAAGTAAGCAACCATTTGTTTTTTTAAATATTTTATTTTTGTAAATTTTATTAGTTCCAAAATTTTTTTTTATGTGCCAATATGTCTTCTTGCTCATACTGATCGTCGTGGTTTCGGATGTGACAGGGTTTAAAGAACACCCTGTATAACAGAGGTCGACAAGTCTACTCCAGCCCTGTTAATAATATTGAAGAAGAAAACGGCGCCGGTCGTTCACAAAAAATACGAAACCGCTAGGATTCGATCACAATAAAATTTATGTTGTCGGTAATTCGGCACGTCAAGTGTTCCATTAATCAATTTCTGAATAAATTATTGACAAAATGTGTATTTAAAGAGAGAAAAATTCTACAGGATTCAGTACGAAAAACCCCGACCCTGCATCAACATCGGTAAGTGGAACCGACCATTACAAGACATGTCATTTGTTACAATGTTTTTAAAACAATATTACAATTATATATTAAAAACTATCGACAAATCAGTAGAAGGTGTACAGCATATTTTGTAGAGCAGTTTATTAAAAAAAACTTCAACTGTTTGTCATTTAATTAAATAAAATGCAAAGACAAGCACCGTGGCGTAGTCGGTTGGACGGCCAACTGTGAAACTGGCGTCGCGGGTTCGATTCCCGCCAGTTGCAAGACAAAATACAAGAAATAAGTTTTCTAATTTGGTTAAAGGTGTTGTATTTTTCAAACTTCTTTCCATATCCTCTCTTTTTCACCTGCTGACAAGCCTCTAAAATAGAAATTAAGCATGTTATTCCTTTAACAAGGGTTGAAGTTAAAGGTAACTGCTAAGCAGTTTTTTGAGAATCTAATTGGAAATGCTATAACTCATATTAATTTTTGAAATTGTAAGGAATACGTTGTTTTACAAACACACTTCTCTTTTAAAAAAATATAACTAATTCTAAGAAAAATCTTTCGTTTCGTTTATCGCTAGTTCACATATAATTTTGTAATGGCTATTTCTGTGGTAGCAAGCGCGTTATACACTACTTCACTAGGTGGAGGATGAAACAGTTCAACGTCTTAAAAAAACAGTAACTACTGAAATCAAATCAATTAAGTAATAATTTGTCTATATTTTTTTTATGTTTTATATTATGATATATGAGTTGATATATGATATATGAGTAACAGCAAGTTCCTAAATTTATTGACCTTTTAGAGGATTATGACGTCAGCAACAATCTGGTTATACAACAACGAGATATCGTTGTTTAGTAGTCTAAGGGTTAAAAAGAAAAAAAAGCAATTGTGATTTTAAGTTTAAACTTAAAAATCGAAGAACAGCGTTGTGTTGCTTCATTGGTTATTGCGTTACACCATCAATATTATAGAAAACATGACCATGAACAAAAATATGTTTTTCGTTCTTTAAAAATAGGCACGACTTAACTACCTCCTATTTTATTTCAAAATAAATTCGTTGATAAATTATCTGGTCCATGAAGAAGTATAGAAATTGAAAAAATAACATTTTCAGGCGTTGCTTAGTATGTAGGTGAAATAATTCAATTAGATGAATTTCACCTGCATAAATAAAGGTTTCAGCTCTTTAACTTCACAAACATCAACAGATGAAAGAATTGAAGGAATATAGATGTTCAAATATAGGCAGAATGGTGAATGTTACACAGCGTGTAAAGTGGCCACTTAAACCAGCCATTGACAGGTCATAAGCCCTGTAGATGCCTAGACTTCTATATTACCTTTTATTAAATGTTCTTCATCTCTGCTGTAATATGTTAATGTAAATTAGTTTATTCCCATAGTTATATAAAATCATCATTAGTCACTCCTGCTTTCACTTGTATATTTTATAACATAAGAATTTGGTTAGCCTTCTACCAGTCTGACGATGACTGTTACGGTGAAACCCGGTCACTGGTGAAAATTATAAAAGAAAATTAATAAACTAAATACAGTCACTCTCCAAGCACAAGAGCTAGTCTCTTTTTTGAATATAACAGTTCTAACATTAACTAAATATATAAACGTAGATTATATTTTTTTTAAAACGTGTCATTTGTGTAACTGTATTAATTTATTTAAAAAATGTAGTAACTCAGAAGAGTAACTCGATCAATCTCTTGAAATATAAGTCTAACGTCTTAGATTGTTAAATAATTCGACGATCATGTTCAGACGCTGACATCATGAAATATTTTCGTTTTGGGTAGATATATTTTTTAATATTCTCCAACAGACAAAATAGATCAGTGGGCCGATGTATATTTTGATCTTCCAACTATTTTAGATGCGTAAACATTTGACCCAATTTCTTATTCCAATACTTCCGATGTTTATTTGCCTGTTTTCAACTCGCAATTCAAACCCTTTTATCCCAGCTGTTTATTATATACACGAAATTAAAAATATATTTACTTGCGTACCTACCGAAATTGAAAAGCGGCGGCAGTTTACTTCTTAAAGAAGAAGTTTAGTGGTTTTTTACATTTAAGCCAAGCCAAAAATGTTTATTTTCTTTTTACGTATAGTATTTATCGCTACGATTCTTTCAGCTCTGTAATTTTTTATTTACTCCGAGAGTGATGTCACTCTCCGGTGAGTTGTTCTGATTGGATAGTTGGACAATCTATAACAATACTTAGAATTAATAGTCAAGTCTATGAGGGACCACGGAGTTATCATGGACTCTAAACTTACCTTTAATTAACATACTGATACTATGATTAACAAGTCACTAAAACTTTTGGGTTTTGTTAGCAGGACATCTAGTGACTTTACTAATATGTTCACGGTTAAAACACTATATTGCTCACTGGTTCGTCCTCTTTTAGAATTCATTTATAAGGTGGTTTTGCGCTGAAATATTTCACTATCTCTGGATGGCAAACTGAAGCGTAAGACTGATCACCTTACCTTCCTTTAACACATGATCAAGAACTCCTGCATGTACTATTCTAATTCAGTGCTTTATGGACCATAAAGTGTGCTTAAAATTCGATTATGATGATGAATCATTTATTGTGAAATAATTTCACATCGTCGATTATCCGTCCCTTCAGCCAGTGTTTATTTAAAAAAATTAAGGATTTAAAAAATAAATACTTGCGTTCTTATGATTTACGCAAATATTTTAATTTCGGGGCCATTTTCAACGAGTTGTTAGAAACTAACTCACGATTAGAAAATGGGAATCATGCATGGGTGTTGGGTTCGAACCCCGGACCTATGATTCGCGAGTCCGCAATACTAGCCATTGGCTAACAACCCGATGATAAGTATATAAGGTAAAAAAGTTTCGAAACATATTAAATTTTTCTATGAATTCTTTTAGTACCTACAACGGAATACAAGACACTTTTTATACGCACAGGAATTAATTCAGGACTGAAAGCGTTGAATTTTTTCTGAAAGCGTTAAAAGGACTTGAGAGCGATAAAAGCATAATGTTATAAATATAATGTGTTTAATATTTAATCGGCAGGTCAGCCCCGTGGCGTAATGGCCAGCGCGTTTGCCTACCATGCTAGAGGTCTCGGGTTCGATTCCCGTCATGGTTTTTTTGAAATATTTATTTAAAAGGGTACTTTCACACTAGAATATTTCATAGTCCCTGGACTGGTACCTGAAACGTAAGACTGATAAAAAAGTGTACTATTGGACATACTAAAAAAATTATCAACACATTACCTTTTTCGTACCCAATAGCCCATAGGGCACTGATTTAGGATACCGATTTCAGCATATCTCAATATTTTTTGTTGGATAAGACCAAAATTAACAGTGCTTCAATTTAGATTCCAGTCCAGAGTCCATGTTTTTTTTTAATACAACAGTGCAGGAAGTCCAATTATAGTTGTAAATTACAGCACAGAACACCCGGATCAATATAAATTGAACCCGGAACCCTTCGAACGTAAGGCAAGTTGTCTCTACACCACGGGGGTCACGGGTAAAACATAAATGTGTAAATATACATTTTAAAATAAATATTTCATGTCTCAAACCCTAAACCCTTAGGCAAAAAGTAGGCAAACTTATTATCAACTATTTTAGGTATTTGAACAAATTATTTATTTTGTTTTAATTGGGATTTTTACAGATATTACATACAAAATAAGTAGAAATATATTAACAATACTACAGCCAATTAAAAAATTCACTTCTAATCTAATAATACATAATATATTATAGGAAAAGAGTTGACAAAAATTATATGTGAGTGACGTTTGTATTCATGTGTGTCTATGTGAGTATTCGAATGAATGCGGGTGGGTGCGTGTGTGTGGGCGCGTAAGTAAAAAAAATGTAATTCAAAACGTGTATTTATATTAGAACGAGTATAGAAGAGAACTAAGTAAGAGGTTTGATTATTAAAAAAAATAGTTTATACCTATTTTCGAAACCTTTTAAAAATTATTGGATTAGGGTGGATTTGTTTGGCCATTCTCACCTTTGGCATGGGCCAATATTCTGCTATAGACCTTGACAGGGTACTTGTAGTTGGCAGAGATGAGCAGAGGGAGCACGAGGCAGGAGTATGCAGCCAGCCACCCTCCCAGCAGGAGGGGGCCGGCCCCCCGCCCGCAGTACGGCAGCAGCAAAACCACGGAGAGGAGGCAAACTAAAAATAAAATAAAACATTTTTAACGGTCTGACTTTTCTTCATACAAACGTATTTTTCATATATTCTCGTATTTTTCCCTGGATTATGGCACTGGAGCATTTTTTTTAATACGCCCCCATTGGCGTGTCCCTATCATTGTTTTTTATTTTATAAATTGTCTTTTATAGAAGCCAGGACCATCCAGAGAGCCTTCAAAGTGCCTCGTTTTTTCTGCCGTCTTTGGATGAAAAAAGTAAAATTTGCTGACGCAGATAATTTATTTCTCAAACTCTTTCTTTTAAAAAATCTAAATCGGATCAGTTTTGTGGTGCGGAGAACGGCACTACGAGACCTCGATTTTTTTGATTTTAGGTAGGCATAATCAGTCTGACGTGCCGTTGCTTTTTCCGCAGAGCATTTGGGAGAGTGACAGAAAAACAATGTCCAAATACCTATGCATTAAAATTCGCAGACAGCGCCTATCCTATTAAATGGTTTGATAACGCGAAACAATTGTTTTCTTTTGGAAAATTAATGTGAAAATCATAATAGAAAGTATTCATACTTTATTATTATCCTCATTTCTACACCCAGTGGGGCATAGGGTACTGCATTGGTAAACTAAATGCAGCATTGTTCGATAATCGGTTATATTAAGTTTAATGATCAGTCTTACGGTTTGGGGATTCAGGAACAATAAAATATTATTGCAGTTCAAAAAAACGTTTAAAATCAATAATTTACGTCTATCCTTCTTTTGGAAAATTAATGTGAAAATCATAATAGAAAGTATTCATACTTTATTATTATCCTCATTTCTACACCCAGTGCATATGGTACTGCATTGGTAAACTAAATGCAGCATTGTTCGATAATCGGTTATATTAAGTTTAATGATCAGTCTTACGCTTCAGGAACAATAAAATATTATTGCAGTTCAAAAAACGTTTAAAATCAATAATTTACGTCTATCCTGCCAGAAATCAAACTCAGGAATTCAAAAATTGTAGATGATCGCGCCAACCACTACACACCGAGGTGGATTTAAGTTCACCTGATTTCCTTATGCAAGACTTTTAACTGAGAGCAGCCATCGAGTCGAAAACACACGTCCAGGGTTCCTGTTCTATTTCACACGCAGAACTGTGCTCTTCCTCTAAATGGATGCAGAGAAAATTAGTAAATCTCCGCAGAGAAAATTAGCATATCTCTACATAGCCACATTTATTTTATAACGAAGCATGTTTGGAAGCAAAAATAATACAAATAATATTCATTTGTATACACTTGCTAATAAAAACAAAGTATGCCCGTACAGAGGGCATTCATCCAAGTTTAAAAATACGCTCTCTTAAAACTGTTGAGACCTATACAAACTACAGATGAATGTATGAATGGTTTTCGAGACGACTTCGTCTTAGCTTCTGATAATACAATATATACATTGTAATTGTGGCAATTTCTAAAAATAACAGAATTTGATCTAAATCAAATGCTTCATTAGGTACCTTAAATCACAATAAGTAGATACAAGACAATGTAATAATTTCAGATGTTCTGATCGCAATTAGTTTAATTGCTCAAGCGTGGATCAAGAAACTAATCACAAAACTGTTCTTAATCATTAATATTGATAAACACTACGACGCGCGTCGTTTCCATGTAAATATTTACACGAAAGTAGTTTAGATTTGAAATACGTATTTTGCGTAAAGCAAAAAATATATGCGATGTAAACAAAAACAATTATATCGACGCTTTTTACTGAAATATTATTTTAAGAGCTGTATAACTCATTAGTAATCCTCATAAACGCGTAATTTGTTAGTGTTTGAAAATTATTTATGTCCCTTTCATAAATATTTTGGCAACGTGACTGTTATGTTTTCGTTTTCAAAATATTCATCATCTAATTTGACGAGAAAGCTTATCATTCATATCGGTAGTTTTACAAAAATAAAACTATTTTAATTCTACAACACTCGAGTTTGAATACCTATTTCAAAACACTTATTTGTAACTCTGAAACAGCAACGTATCCCAAACTCCACTACACCAAAAGCCTTGTCTGTGTTGGATTGGGATTCAACATAATGTAAAGCGGAAGCATACACATTATTTTTTTTAATTACAGTAGAACTCCTTTTACCCGAATCCCAGTAATTCGGATTTAGAAATATTCGAATCGTATCAGGAAATAAAAAATATAAATGATGCTACAATAAAAAATAAAAAGCACAATCGAGTTTCTTCGTCAAAGCTAACTTTACTGGACATGTTTAAGTAAGTTTTTAATGTGATTTCAATACGCTGTATAATTTCAAAAGCATTAAAAAAGTGATCATAGAGTAAAATTTTCGTTTTCTTTCAAAACATTGTCGTAATTCAATGGTTAATCTAACTATCCCGATTTCTGCATATCCGGATAACACCTGGTCCGCAATTAAAATGGAAGTTAACAGAGTTATCTTCGGCTGTCTATAAAGAAAAACTGATATTTGTGCACGAAAATGAGTATATTTGCATGAGCATTTAAAGTATCTTCGTCGGTGACATATAATTGAACATATTTAGAAGAAAAGATTGTTTGCATATTCTTATTTTCATACAGACAACTTTTTTTTACCTTGTAGATAAAATTTAAGATAAATCGTTGTAATTGGGGCCCTGGTACTTATTAATCCGGATAATTTGAGTTTTACTGTATTAAATAAATATCAATTTTATTAACCATTTTCAGTGCGTTTCAGAACGTTTTCGTGGGGATAGAGAAAGCATTGTGAGCACGTAATCAGTACGTAAATTACGTGCTATCAACGTGTTCTCTACCGCTGCTAAAGCGTTCAGAATACCAGCCCTGAACAACACGCCCCACTTTGCGCGGTATAAGTCGCTTTGACGAGTTTATCAACTTTTAGTTCGATAATGATTTAGCAAGATGCAACTCATCACAAACAGTGATTGAGCTAAATTAGAATAATGTTCAATTCAATTCAATTTTTATTTCATAAAAAATATGTACATTACAAACTTAAATTTTAGATATACGTATAATGAAAATACATAACAGAGATTCTTGTCAAGGCAGTAGGAGAATCCTGCTCGGAAAAACCCCTTCGGACACATGAAACAGATCAACATCCAGAGCGATGTTATAGACATAACCATCGGCTGGTTGATCCTGTATATTGGAATATGAAACAATCTATGCTAATGCTGTCTTAGGTAATTATTAGGAACATATAAACCAGTCCTCAGGATTATCGACCATACCGCGCAACAATCGACAAAAACGTGTAATCAAATTCACATTCCTTCTAGTCTCCAAATTGTTGTAGCCAAGCCTACCCTGGAAAAACTCGGTCGCGGAGAGCCACTCCACTCCCTGCACTCCCTGCACTCTCCTGCTACGCATTCTCTCATGCAGAGACACCTAAGGAACTTCTTTTGATTTTTTCCATCACAAAATAGTATTTCAGTTCTTCTGGCCTTCATCGACACACTCTCGAGTCTACTTCGCACCAAGGAGTTGTAAAGAGTTCTCAGTACGCGGGTATTTTTGAAAACCCTGTCCATACGCAGATTAAATCCTAACATTTTCAATGCTTTATCACTGATTGCCTCTATGTGATCCTGAAATGTTCCATTTTGTAGCGAAAAAATAGAGTTTTTTTTGTAGCGAAAAAATAGAGTTTTTTGGGCCCTAGTGAAAGACGTAACCGAAAACTTGGAAACATAAAACCTAAGTTGGTTTCGCCTTCCCTATTTATATATTTATATTAAATATATCGGCTTGGAGAAGATATTGATGTTTTTGAGAGATATTTATTGATTAAATTCTACAGTACAAATTTTCGATACAAAGTATCAATGAAACTCCTTGGTTTAGATTAAGGAACTACATATTTTTTTGTTGCAAAATGAGCATTTTTGCCTCAGCTGGCATCTCCAAAACTAGTAAATTGTTTTCATGTTCAACATAGTTACTATTTATATAAGATTAAGCAGATAATAACATCAGATATTTTCAATTTAAATTTAAATATAGTTTTAGATTTTTACAAAATTATAAGATACTAGTTTTAAATGAATATGACATTTTCTGATTTTTAGATATACCCGCGAAACTATTTACAAAAGTGCTGTTCAATCCGGTTATTGGCATTAAATAAGGTTTATAAGTTTAACTCTATTTTATTTTTTGTATATGCCTATATTAATTTTTGCATAGACTAATCTGATAACAAACGACCCAAATAGGAAATTAGATTGTTGGAAATATAAATAAATACCTCATTATTTTGTAATGATTAATTTGTTAATTTTTGGTAATTACTTATTCTAAAACGGAGTTTATTTAATAAAAAGTTTGAGGAACATATATGTAGTTAAATTATCACATACAAAAGTTTATCGATATTAGGAATTTGTTTAAAAGCATACATCCGTATAAATTTTATAATTTTGAGTTATGCGTGTTGAGGACATCAAGGCGTTTATTTAAGGCCAAGAAATAAAGATAAATATTTTCAACAATGTTTGAGTATGTCCAAATGCTTGCAGACTGGCTGGATTTCCTCCCTAGGGAGTTGTTCATATTCAAATTTATTGCAACAGAGAGGGAAAACTTTCCCAGTCAGTCTGCAAGCATTTGGACATACTCAAACATTGTTGTATTAACTGCCTGGTAAAAGAAGAAGTATAAAAATTGGAAAAGTGAAAAGTGTTTTTACGCGTTGCCTAGTAGGTGATTTGGTTCAGCTGGATGAATCTCACCCACATAATAAAGGTTTCAGCTCCTTTACTTCACAAAAGTCAACCGATGGAAGAGTTGAGGAAATGTAGATGTTTAAACACGGGCAGAATGGTGAATGTTACACGGTGTGTAAAGTGGCCACTTTAACCAGCCAATGACTGGTCATAAGCCCTGTAAATGCCTAGACTTCCATATTCCCTTCTCAATAATGTTTTCCTTCTCTGTGTTTATTATTATTATATGGTATTATACTATACCCTTTTGAGCCTTATTGAAATTTTAATTCAAGTTTCAATGCATTATAATACAATATGTCTCGTGGTCTAGTAGCTAGCGCATTTGCCTACCATTCATGATGTCTCGGGTGCGTTTTCCAACAAGGTTGACATAAAATCCACTGCATTAATCCACCAATTGCATATTTTTGTTACTGCAAGGCTAGATGACTAGTGTTAGGCTTAAGTCCAGCAACTACCTTCTTGGTAAACAATAACGTTATATTATAAAGGTATTGCATACGTACACACGCAAACCTTGAAACAAACACAGTCGTAAACCGGTACCATGCCATCAACTGAACATCACGATTTATACACGATTCTACACGCAGCCATTTTGGCAATAACATAATAATTCATATTTATTTCCATGTATATTTCTGACCATTCATTTATATTCAATTTCATAAGCATGCAATACAAATTATCTAAGAATATGAAATGCTGCTGCTCAGAGCTAATAAGTATAAAAAAAAGAATTTTCATAATTGTTGCGTTTTTGTCAAAATGGGTTGCGTTATCTTACATTATTCAATTTAAAAAAACTTGAAAAATCAAAAAATATTTTTTTGTCTTCTTTTAAAAATATTTTCCCTTGTTTTCAGGGTTTTCCAAAAATATTTTTTATATTTTACGTTCTTATATTTACTTTACGATTTTTAATTAAGAAATTGAATCGATCAACATCATAACCGATTATAATAAAATTGGAATTTTAATTCTATTGCTATGCTGAATGAGCATTGTGTTCATATTTAATTATTCAAATTAGCAAGCATTTTTAGCAGCTTTTATTATTTCACGATGCTAATGCTAATTTTGTCATGTCATTAGTGTTTACTCGCGGTTCCTATCAGCCCACGATAAAATTATTTCTCGATAATTCCATGGCTATCAAAAGACGTAGAATCTAAAAATAATAGTGCTGTGATGCATTCAACTAGACTAAATCAATGTAAACAAAATCACGGGAATGATTTGGCCACTGTGATAGAAGTTAATGTAAAAAATAGAGTACATAGCGTTACTAAGATTTAAAGAAGTCCATTTAGAAAATATGGTCTGATTCTGAGTAAGTCATGCACAAGAGTCATCTGTCGTCTTACTTTTGATGACGCAGATTGCTGTTATTGAATATTGCTACATAATTTTAGAAATGTAAACAATAAACAATTGTAGAATAGATACATAGGTGGGTCATTATCTTGACAACAGCAAATCGGCGATTATTCGTCTCAAAGTGCTATTTCTAACTACTACTAAAATGTCATCATCATAATTTAAGCCATTAACTAATAATTTTTTTATTCATAGGTACTTATTTTTAAGGTTGATTTTTGAAATCGGAGTATTAAAACAAGGTTTTTTTCCTTTATTGGCCTTTTACCAAAACGTGATAACATCGGTTAAAAACTAGTAACATGCATCTACAAATTATAAGTTTGGTATTAAAGCATTATATTTTCAAAATATAATTTTACATTTGAATTAGCCGAATTCGTATATAATTTTAAATATCATTGAGTTTTTAATTTCTTACGATTAACAGCATGATATAAATTGTTATTTTTACTTTTAAATATTGTACCATATTATCGCGGGTACAGCCCAAAAAGTCACGATAGGTTAGTAAATATTAATGTGAACAAATAAACGCATTAAACATTTTTTAAAATTCAATCTCAATTTTCGATATGCTCACTTAAGTATTTCTGATTATTTTCATAAAATTTCTAGATAAAATAAACATTAAAAATATTTTTTTAAACACTTTCAATGTTTGATATTTGTTCGATTCTTTTGTTAATTTATGTTATGTTAGAAACAATGAGGTAACATAAATCTATAAAAATGAGAAAGAATAAATGAAAAAAAAAATGTTTGTATGATTTATGTAAATATTAATAAATAACTTGATAGATCAAGTTATGATTGGTAGAACTAGGTTCGAACCTCGAACCTCTGATTCGTGAGTCCTCGCAACTATCACAGAACCACAACCTGTTCGATGAAGTTTGCATATATGTGCAAATATTCTTTAAAAAGTATATATAATAATATTTAATATGCATTATGAAATTAAGCTATTTAACCCATTAGGTCCTAACTTTCATTGCATATATTTTTTTACATTTTACAAAAGAAAACCCACTTGATAAAAGTCTTCTTTCATCAAAATACAATGTAAACACGTGATATAGTTTTCCTAAAAACGGTTAAATGTATTTATAAATACGCAAGTAAATAATCAGTGTATTTTGCAATTATGATTGTAGTTCAATAAAAAAGGGTGTTATCTTCCAGTTTTATAAGAAAATAGTCATATTTGTGGTTTTTATTGTCAGTATCATCGGAAATATATCCGTCTGAAAAAAATGCAACAAATCCATTTCTTTTGTGTGTCAAATAACAACTGATATGCGTGGTTTTCACAGTTATAATAGCCAAAACTATCATAAAATGAGTATGTAAAACAATATTTTGGCCTTGTGAAAAATGGAGAACGATTCAATAAATAATAGTAATGATCCAAATGGGATTATTGGGACCTAGTGTGTTAATTTGTTATGGAATCATGTCGCTGGTTCGGAAGAAAAACGTCAAGTAAAGATTTGAGTTATCAATTGCATCAACTTAAAAAAAACTTATATTCGGTAGAAAAACGTCATTCGTCAAGTCACAGCCAACAAAGGGAAAAAGTGTCGTTTTTCACTTGCTGCGTATTGTTCACCACGTCATCAACAATATCGTCACGTTACATCAGTTGTGGTGAGAGAACGTCTAAAATGTAAATAAAAATGACACAAGTCGGTAAGTGTCCATGTTTGTGAATAAACTGTAATTTATTTGATGTGGAAAACAGAAATAACTCGAATTATGACATTTTTCATGATTATAAACAGTCAAAATCGTACACATCTCGTTTAATTATATGACGAATTAGAGTTGTGACGTTTTTTCTAGATAGGAACCAAGTAATTATTTAGTTGACTGGTGTTTCCTTTGAAATTATAACACTTTTCTTGGTAAAATCGGGTGACCATAGTTTTTGTTTGACTTGCATCACTTATTGAAAATAGAATTATGAATAAAATTGTATGTTTTCAAAGAAATGAATTTAATTTATGCGTCATCTATAAGCAAACAGTGGTCATTTACTGTAAGGTGTATTTTATACATATTCAGAAAACGGTCGAGAAAAAATACTGTTGCATTTAGCACGAAATAACCTAACATGAAACGTCTTCAAGCTCGGTTGCCCTGGAATTCTTTCGAAACTCTCACAAAAATGGCAATACTCACATCTGAACAATATTAAACTCTTATTCATATGAAAAAAAATCAGGAGCATGTTGTTCAAGGATTTTTATGCTCTAAAAGATTTTACTACTATGCAAGGGATAAAAATAAAAATTCCACTTACAGATATGAAAGTGATAAGGCAGCATAAAGACAAACCAGGCATCGTGTAAAACACCGTTTGGCCAGCATTATTTCGGTGAGATACCAATAGGAACAGGACGAAGAAGTAACGGCATATCGCATATCAAATGAAAATTTGAATAACGTAAAAAAAGAAAGGGGGACTTTTGTCATTAATTTTTTAAAAACATGAGCATTTTGTAAAAACTTGCAGATTATTTTTTGAATAAATAGTCATTATTACCAACAGAAAGTTCATTTTTTAAACTAAAGTGCAAATTATTTTTTTTTTTTAAAAACCTCGTTAATTAAAAACGTCGTAAGTCAAAGTGCAATGACTTGTTTTTTTTTTTTGAGATGAAAGTTTAACCAATAAATGAACAAATATAATTATCTTATGTACTTAAACCTACTAATACTAATTTAAATCAACCGTATTCACCCCGAAAACTTCACTTAGAGGTCATATAGAATTTTGAACTTTTAAAAAAGCTTCAGTCGTAATAAAGTTCATCAGGACGAAAAGTTGCTATTTGTTTTGCGGCGTTTTCTTCCGGGCCAGCGGTGATTTACCTGTTTTTATGTTTGTATTGACTTCGTACAAAGAAACTAGAAATTTTCGCCTTTTTTGTTCACTAATCTCATTTTAAATTCAACAATAATGAAACTCACCAGTTTTTGCTATTTTCTCGTCCTTTATTCTCGGGTCTATCTTCGATAATGAATCACTTCGCACTCTTCCCCTCACTCTTGTAATCATACCCATTGTTCAAACAAATTTTACTCTCAACACGTCCATAAAAATCACAAAACTTCGTTGAGTCAAAGTAAAGATGATTGTTAACAGTTCAAATGAAGAAGTATTAACCTTTGTTTCTCGAAAATGTCTACTACCGTGGCACTGAGCACATTAAAAATTTCAACAATATTAATATGTACAATATTAAAAAATTTATACAACTGTCGAAGTTTTTCTAAAAAAGAACGAACCTCGATTGTCTATTGTTTTCAAATAAAAGTTCCTTTCACAAAATGGCGACAATTCGAACTTTTTGCAAAGCGCGCGGAAAAAGTACGAGCGCGTCGTGTCAGGCGTGTGTTCGGTTTGTTTTTGAAAGCCGCATACTGTTTAGGATCATGACTTTTCCTATTTTCGTCGTATGTTTTGCCGAACTCGCTTATTGCGCGTGTATTTCTCTTGTACATGTTTATGTGGCGGCCCTCTGACGTCGGTACATTCAGCTTTCGCGAGCCAAAAAGGCCGGTACTCCATATTTATATTCATCTACGTACATTAATATAATATAATAAACAAACGGGTGCCGACTGACTAATAACATCAACACAATGTACAGCGTATGAGTTTATATCTAGAAAATATGTCAGAATATTCTTTGGCGTCCGGTACGTAGTTCTCCTGAGAGAAAATTTAACGAAAAATATGTTTTCAGACAATAATTTACAGTTCACCACGAAGTAGGTACCTAAAGTCGTATATATATTTGTTAAACCAGTCATGCATATTTTTTATGCTCACGTTTTTTTTAATCAAATGATTTATTACTGCAAATGTGATAGAAAAGTATATTAATAATATTCTGAGTGAGCGAACAAGCATAACGGCATTCGATTAAAAGATGATAAGTATCATGCGTAAAAGCTCGAGTTTTATTACCGACAAGGTTAACATGGAGTATTTTTTGAGAAAGGTGTTTTTTCAATATTTCATTGTCTCTGGGCACCGATTAAGGAAGTTTTCTTCAATTGTCCGGAAACAAAAATCAAATGTTCGGTCAAACCGAATCAAATGTGTATATCATTTGTATAAAGAATATCGATATGTCTTCGTCAGTAACCTATAAAGTAACATGTTTTAAAAAGGTTATATATTATTTTTGGTATGGACAATTTAAGATAACTCCGTTAAATTCCTATTATAATACGAGCCCCGGGCCCCGAAAGCAGAAAGTTCAGGGAGGATTATTTTGTTTTACTCTAATTACTGAGTATTTTTGTTTTACTTTTTTTTTGGATTTAAATATTGTATTGTTATTTTTCCGGTTTACGTTTGGCTTGAATTAATTTTTTGTCGTATATTATTTATTTATAAATATATTTAATTTTTTAAATCATACAAACACATACAAAAAAAATATATAACGTATCCCTAACTCTATGAGCCAACTCTATGATACAACATAATGGAAAGTGGAAGCATTCATCTTTTTGAAGAATACTAAAAATAAAAATTATTACGTGAACATCAATTTTAATAAACATCTGAACAACACGCTTAAAAGTATATGGATCTATGCAATGTCTCGCAGCAGTCTCCTGCAATGATCTCTTCCGTTAGACAAAATCCAAACTTGAACACTAAAAACGGCTTTCGTTTTGGAGAACTTGGTATGTTCATCCAAAACACTGAACTCTCTAGGGGTCACAGAAGAGAAATTTATCTGAGCAAAAGTCGTAAGTGTTTTTGGTATCAAATAATTTAAAATCACGGGAAAACCTCGTACGAGCATTCTGCTGGGATCTCCTCTAGTAACCGCATGACCAAAAATGTGTCAATTACTCTTTGATTTTTTTTTGCATAAACGTATCAAACTAAATAAATGAAAGCGTATTTTTTTTTAAACTGCAATAGAAAGTTAACATAGTTAGATATCTTATAGTGTCCATTTCTTCCCTTAAATATGTACACTATATAATTTGCTATCTTCGTTGACTACCTGTACTTGAGCATATTAAAAAAATATAGTCATATTTGTTTTTTCATGGTGGAAATTAGATTCCACTTTATAGACAATTATAAATAACTCTGTTTTTGTCTATAAAGAAACATCGATTTATTCAAACGAAATTGTGAATATTTGTAAAAAAAAGTTAAGTATCTTCGTTGTTATCATGTAACTGAACTTAAAAAAAACATTAAATATACACATTTTCGTACTAAAATTCGATTGTATTTTAAAGACAATTGAAGATAACTCTGTTAACTTCCCATTGTAATCAGAGCCCTGGACTAGCACCCGATGGATCGCAAGACTGACTTACTTGGACTTCTTAAGTTGTTGGTGGGTAGTATTCATTGTTTTTGCCAATCTTGACGCATAACGTAGGCAATTAACAATGTTAAAATCTTTCGAATTTCCTTTCCATTATAATTCTTACACAAAATCAATTTATTTCAGCTGAATAAGATACAGTTCTCATATTTTCACACTTCTTTTGACATTACGTTTTAAGACGTGTCCTAAAGAAAGCCTTCCGAATCCCACGTTATTTTACTATTGAGTAAATAGTTTAACAAAATGGCTGCCAAGTGGAAAATGCGTGTTTTCACTTTCAAAACAGGCAAAAAATGTGTTGGAAGGATGTTAAACATCAAAATATGGCAGCCCATGCCAGTTGTTGAAAATTTGAAAAAAAATCCATAGATCTGCATATCTTTGAAGATGGTAAGCAATTTTTATAATGTAATCATTACTTATTTATTTAAATATATTTAAAAAGGTTGACTTACAGAAATAAATGATTTCATTGAAAAAGTAATTTGGATCTCTTTTATTTTAATTTTATTTATTATAAACGTCCAGAGGGCTTTTACTTGACAGGTACAAAATTACGATTCAAGCGTTTCATTACTGAAAGTAATATTTACATGTGTATCATATTGTTTATGTAGTAGACAAAGTAATTGTTATTTTTGTTAATAAACCATGATTATTAATATTATTTATAAAACTTAAAAAATCACGGCGCCGATAATACGATACATATTTTTTTTTTTTTTTTACTTAATTTGATAGTCTATGAACAATAAATAAAAAAATCACTGAGCTTCCGCATTCCTGACAGCATTTGCCACCTAATTAACTCGTTCGTAGTCAATCCTTCCCTGGAGGATTTTTGTTAGTTAAGCGTTGCTGCTTTTCCAAGTTCAAATAGGGACTTATACCATTAGTTTTGCCGGACAGAAGACTCATATTGTTTTCTGAATTTCTAACATTATCCACAAATAATACTCCATTTCTATTTTTATTAAATCCGCGCTAAATTTAAAGCGAATCATAAGAAATGAGTGGTTGAGATTTCTCTGAATTTTTCCTCATTAAAAAATGACTTATGTGTAAGTACGTTTTCCTGTTTCCGACCTACGAGGTACGAATACAGTCCGACATGTTTATTTCAGTCCCGTCGCGTGAGCAGATCTGTCAGAAGTCACGAGGATGACGTCACTTCATTCAGGCTCGGAATAATTGTTTTCGGAAACATCAATTTGCATCGAAATAGAACGATTATAGAAACTTATTATAAAGGTACATACACACATTCGGCTTGCCCACGGCATACCGCACCGCACACCGCATCTGAGGACTTAAGTCTCCTTGCGGCGCGGCGGCGGCGCCCACATACAAGGAAAAATTGCTCGGTGTCGAACGAGAAAAACTGAACGTCCGTAATATGGTAGCCTTTTTGTAAAGCCAATCGACAGGCTTAAAAAAGCTCATGTGGACGGCATTAAAGATATTAAGGTACATTATTTGATAGCCTTGTCATTTTTGTATCGAAAGAAGGTATCCAAAAGAAAAAGAAGGAAGCAAATTCTTCTCTGACCACGTGTATTGATGTACACGGTTTTTCAGAGCCAGACGAAGAACATTCCTCATGGTAAGCTTTAAAAAATTCTTAGATTTTTTTTCCAAAAATTTATTACAAAAAAAACACTCATATAATCATCATTCATAAACCAAGAAGGTGTTTGTATAGGGCCTGCCAGTCCGAGAATATAAGTATGTACTCCATTTTGAGATATGATTTTTTTTTTTATTTTTTTTTTTTTTTAAAATAGGATTTTTTTTCAAGCTTACCATGAGGAATTTCCCACTGAAGTTTTGCGGTCTGACCCTGAAAAACCGTGTATGTGTATACACTATATGCAGTACTAAGCACCTGTCTCGTGTTCCATTCAATCTAAGTTCGAGCACCTAATTTGTAGTCAGTAAACGTGGAGCAGCATAACAAGCTTTCACAATTATTTTTTTTATTTTTTAAAATGATTCATTTATCTTTTTGTTCATAATGTTATTTGTACATTGGCGGGCTTATTGCTAAATGGCTATTTCCCCCAACAAACCAATAAAATAAGTGTTTTTTTTTTATAATTCAAGTTACAAAACGTATTCAATAGAAAATAAAAATAAAAAAGCCAAATAAATGTACATAACAATAAAAATAAATGTATTTGTTTATAAAATTTCTTTAATCAATACCTTTACTCAATGGGGAAAAGGAAAAAAAAGGAAACAGGAAAGGAGAAGAGATTAAGGAAAGGTAAGGAGATGTTTCTAAAGAAAGAGTTTCTAAAGTGTTTCTAAAGACGTGATTTAAACAGATATACTCTAGTAACATCTTTGATGGTGGATGGGAGATGATTTCACAGTCGAGCCGCATGGACACTATATGAGTAAAGCAAGGGTTTCCTAGGACAGCGGTGCCCGTATCTTAACGGCCGTAGTGAACGGTGATGCGGTGGAGCGCCGTCGTAACGGTGACTAGGCTAGTAAAGTAAAAAATATTTTTTACTACAATAAGGGAAATATAAAATTTAAAACCTTAAGAGGGAGGCGGTGGCAGAGAAAATTGATAAATAGGTATTTGTGCATAAATTTTCTGTCACTCTCTCGCAAATGACTCCCCCCGATATTGTGTGAAAAAAACAACTGCACGTCGGACTGATTATGCCTAACGAATTGAGGTTTCATTGTCCCGTTTTCCGCACCTTAAAACTGAACCGATTTAGTTTGAGTATTAAAAGTAAATTTTCTGTTTCGTCACGTTTTTGGTTTCATTTGATGGCAGGCATTGTTATTTCCTGTCAACGATTTTTCCATGTGAATACAAATCTCAAAGCTGTTAATTCGTTTATTATATTTGTGAGAAAACCCATCTCAATTTTTGCTTTTCTTCCAAGAAAAATGAGCCATTGGATCATTTCCAATACTCCGGCGATACTTGTACTAGCTTGTTTTATACTTGTACTACAAATTTGCGAACACTTAGTAAAAGTGAATGTATTGACGCATTAATAATAAACAAATAAATATCAGTAATTTGACTACATTGTAAATATTACTTGTATCAATATCATTAAATATTTTCTAGTTACTTTACGTGACTAGCAACATGTGCAAATTTCAATTTTCGCTTTCGTCAAATATCCAGATAAAAGAAACAGTTTGTTTCCATCGTGGTAATTTTACACGCGCTATTTAGAGCACACCTTTTCAATTCATTTTCATTTTTTCGTTGTTTATGGGCAAGTATGACGTCAATAGCGCTTTTGCACTAAAATAATTGATTTCGTATTTTTAGCGTGATCTCCATGTCAATAAATAATATAAAAATACTTTTAAAGATAAAAAAGAAAAATAAAATAATATTCTTAAGTAATATATGTCAAATAAAAATGTATATAGTTCATTTTAGTAAATAAAAATGTGATGATGATTTGAACTCAACTTAAAATTCATAGGGGAAATTCCAATCTACTCGCATTTAAAGGTTTTGTATTTTATAGTTTTTTTTAATGTTGGTGCCATAGAATTAAAATAGTCCAGAAACCGCATACGCACATCAAACAGAAGGCGACTCAACTACTCATAAATGAGTAGGTTTACGTTTTGACCCATTAGTTTCTTTGTAGACGTCGCTCAGTACGCTACTCCTGATTTGAATCCAACTATGCCGTGTTGTGTCCTTTTAAAATGTAAAAATACTGCTAGGATCTTAAAGAAGGATGGCATTACATTTCATTTGTAATTAGCAAATAAACGTGTAAGTTGCAAATATATTACTTAAAAATAGAATTATTTTTCCATCTGTCGATTGTCGAAGAAACAAAATGTAAATTTCGTTAGTGTTGCCAGGGTAGTATTTTTTTTTACCCCACTTTGCTCATCTAATGAAAGAACTAATGAAAATTAGACCTCGAATTAAACAACGCCGTGGGAGACATTTGAACGACATTATCTTTAAAACATTGAATATTATTTAACATTTATAAAAATATCCGTTTTATGTAAAACAAAATTTGTTTTATATTTTAAGTTCAAAGTTCATTAATTCAAATACTCTTATTAAATGACCCTTTACTTATCTACTCTGTTGTGTCAATCAATGTTTCCGCGGGCAAAATAAAATTTTAGAGAAATTAACAGATTGCTTTTTTTTACATTACATTTGTCTTATGATTATTTTTTTTTCCCATAAAGCAACATTACCCGGCGACTTCTCGAATGCGCGCGGCGAAAGTAAGGCATGGTGGGGGAATTATTGGACACAGTCCGATGTATTCAAATATGATTCTACACTCCTTCTGGACTATGGCTGGTGTGGCCGTTTTTTATTCTTCTTCATTATTTTACACAAAATTGGTCAATAATTCTTAACATCTTCACCGTACACTGCGCAAACAGAAGAAGGACTCGAAAACGCTCACTTTCGTCCACTTGACATTCTATTTTGAAGGTTTATAATCAAATCAAATAATGTCTGTAACGAAAAGCAAATACAATATCTTGTAGAGCAGAATATTTTCTTTCGAATGACGCATAACTTTCATAATTTTATTTTATTTTTAAAATCTACGATTCATCTGTCATCACATATTAACACTATTAACAGACGTAATTTCGTGTACTGTTGTGTACGATCCCCTTTACGGAAACAAATTAAACGTTATATGACAAATACAGTTCAGAAGACGAATTTTGTATAAATACTTGACACGAATTCTAAAATTTCCTACTTGTTCTCAAATCTTATTTACTGACAAAGATATTTGAAATATCGTGCAGCAAGAAATTTAAGTTTCTTTTCTCGCTACAAAACAAAGCAATTTATATTGCTCCTCTTTTGTTCGAAAAATGTTACAAACTATTTTTATTTCTTTGGTGTGGGGGTCAGCGCTATATAAACTCCTGACGTCACTGCTACCTTCTTCTTCTTCTTCTTTGTCTTCTTATGGATCTGATGATCTGTTCAACTTGGACTACTCAGTCTCTCGCGAAGAGGCACAACTATCATTCCATCGCCTAGGGGGTCTTCCAGGTGGGTGCCGTTCGGAAAGCAATTCTTCGGTTGCTATGGACACCAGTCTATCTCTGCTCATTCTGTTTGTGTAGTCTCTCCAAAATATTCCACTGGATCTGCTCCAGTGCACTATATCTTCGATTTCGCACGTTTAATTTCTGACCCGGTCGCGCAGAGTATTTTCGGTAATCGATCTAAAGACCCTCATTTCTGATGTCCCTAGCAACTTCAACCCTGCGACCTGTGAAGATCTATTGTGATTAGAAACTAAGTTAAAACCTTAATTTTTATCATTATAAATAGGGCACTTCATTGGTTCACCAAATGCAGCGTACCTTGATCAACTTTTGCTCGAAGGAATAGTAACCAGTTTTACGGTTTCGATGACAGTTCAGTGACAGTAAAATATTGCAGTGTAAAACTATCGTTTTAACCAATTTTTTACGTTGTTTTTTTTTAGTTAAACAGAAAACTTCAAGTATAATGGGCTAATTAATCAATTATTGCACTACAAGGATAACTTATAATATCTTTGATCGATTTCACTTTTCAGGATTTTTACCTGAGAGAAGCCATCGCGTTGAAAACACTTTTCCGGGTCTCGTTCTATTTTACAGACAGATTTAAGACAGTCGACTTTATTTTCATCCGCCCAGATAAGTACTTTTTCATTATTCTCATCATTGAGCCCACGTTTACAATAAAAATACAATAACTTCAAGGAGAAAAAAAATTAATTATTTTTTACTTATTTTTTACTCCTTTTTTAACATAGTATAAGCACATAAATTATATCACATTTTCTCAATTTCATGAGACTAAAGGTTTAGTGGCTTATGGTTAACTAATACAAATATATTTTATATCAAAAAATAGAAGAATATTAAAATAAAAGCAATATAATATATACAAGATGATGTATGCAAGAGAAGCGATTTGCTGATGAATGTCGATAAATCGAATGTGATGGTTTTTGAAAGAAATGAAAGTATGACTAAATGTGAAATCACTGTGAATGGAGTTATACTAAAACAAGTAGAGGAATTTGTGTATCTGGGAAGTATGTTCACTAGGGATGGAATGACTGAGAAAGATATTGAAAGGAGGGTGAGTGCCGGGAACAGAGTGAACGGTGCACTTAAATCGACTTTGGCAAATAAATGCTTGTCACAAGAGGCAAAATTGGCAGTTCACAACGGAGTCCTGGTCCCGTCCCTGATGTATGGCAGCGAAGTATGGACTTGGAAAAACAGGGATGAAAGTAGGCTGAATGCTGTCGAAATGCGATCTCTCAGGCGAATGTGTGGTAAAACTATGTACGATAGATGCACAAACGTTGAGATCCGTAGATTATGTAAGGCTGAGACAAGCATTATCGACAAAATCAAGAAAGGAGCTCTGCGCTGGTTTGGACATGTAGAACGAATGGACAGCGAGAGAACGGCTAAGAATATTTACAATGCGAATGTTGATGGATGCAGAAATAGAGGAAGACCGAGAAAGACATGGCATGACCAAATCCAACAAATACTCAAAGATGGACTTGTCAAAAGTCGGAATAATCGGCGCGCGTGCATGAGAAGATGTACGAATGTAGAGGAAGCGAGATCTGTATGCAAAGATAGAGTGTTGTGGCGTTCTATTCTCTCTGCCTACCCTTACGGGGAAACGGCGTGATGGTTTGTTTGTTGTTTGTGTTTGTTTGTAATATATACAAAGAAGGGCATTTTGAGGGTTGAAAAAAGCACAAATATGAAGAAAAAGTCATAAAATGCTGTAAACCTTAAGTCATTGCATACTTTTTAAACATTTTATTGAAAAATATTCCTTTGTGCCTAGTCTCTTATGTTATAATTTTTTGGTAAATAAATTTTGATCCATTGTTCAATTTTTATATTAAAATCATGATCAATGAGCCAATTGCAGATTACTATCATTTTGATCTCTTACAAAAAAATAAAAAAAATAGTAAAAATGGTTTGTTCAGTTGTGAGAGCGAGGGTAAGTTAATGTTAGTGTGAGGGTATTTATGTGTGTGAAAATGCGCAAACAGATGCAGGTTCAATAAATAAAATAGAATATTACAGTTGAACAATCGCGTTATTATGAATAACCCAAATATTTCAAATTTGTTACCATTTTCGTTCAGTTTTAAATAAAATAAAATAAATCATTAAGTTAAAATAACCTTGTAGGAAAATGAGCTACAATTTGTGGTAGAGTGGGATGCGAACCTCGCACCTCTTGATCCGGAGTATACACATTAGCACGGGGCGATAACCGATCTCATTGCTTAATGCATTTATACAACTCTAATTATAAAAGTCATTGTAATCAGTGGTTTATAAGATGTCACGCGTTTTTGTGTTGTTTGTAAGTTGGCAGTAGGCAGTTGGCAGCTAGACAAGTCTGAGAACAACTCACCGCCACGTGGAATGTGCTAAAGAGCACAATATTTTAACCGCGCACGTGCAAACACATTAATTAGTATCACACCACACCGCATTATGTAAACATAGCGCAGTTAGACAATTAAAACTTATAATTTGACCCGTCTTTGTCGTATTGTTAACTCAAGACAAGATCTGGACTTTTTTGGTTTAAGTTTACAACGATTTAAACGAGCACTAAATAATGTTATAGTCCAGATCTTGTCTTGATGTCCCTTATGTTTGTCAATGCTTCTTTTCTTATTTTTTTAATGTTTTAAACTATTTTTTTAGTAATCGAGAATCTTCGCTGCACACTTACCGTATTTTTGAGAAACTTCGCTGTACATTTACCGTATTTTCGATAAACTTCGCTGTACATTTATCGTATTTTCGAGAAACTTCGCTGTACATTTACCGTATTTTGCGGAAGATTTTTTTTACATTTACATCTACATTTTTACATATTTTTTTTGCACCACAACAGACCAGGAGGCCTAATTACAGTTATTATTATTATTATTATCAATTAATATTTAAACCCTATAAATTGTATACATGAACAATGTCCGTTAATAAATAAATAATAATAATAATATTACTGTGGTATAAAAACACGTGTTTCTGTCATTATTTTGTATCGGTCACGCCGGGAATCGAACACGGAACCCGATGCATGATACACCGGAACCTCTTTTTGACAGAGGATACGTTCCATGCAGTACATTATGATGGAGAAATTCCGGGGGTGAAGCACCCTCCTGAATTTTCCCATCCACCGACCAGATGAGCCGAGCCGAGCAAAGCATGAGACATTAAAACCTTTTACCAAAGCAAATCTCCTGCATCCCTCGTGCCCTATGCACCACACGAATCCTCGAATAAAACACATTTTCTCACTCAACATTTGTTTATTATAATATTCTTAAAATATAAACTATGATTAAGACAAAAAAATGTGACGAAGTACCTGTGTAGATTTATTCGTCACAACATTTTCAAAAAATATACTAAAAAAAGAACAGTGAATTGGTTTCCTTGTGCAAAAATCATTTCGAGATTTATAAAGGAGTTTTCCATTCATTGTACGCTGTTTTTAATTTTTAATGTGTAATGGAAACAAAAAAAATATAAAATTGTAACAAAGATTATTCACTGTCACCCTTTCCTTGCATTCATATAGTACAAGATTTTCAGCCAAAACCGAATTTCGACTTCTGTTCTAGTTTCGTCCGAAACGGAAACCGAAACTTATTTAAATAAGTTAAAATTTACTTCATAGCACTTAAAATAGTTAGGCGTTTTTATTGTTATACATTAGAAGTTCATTTAATTAAGTGTCGAATAAAATACACAATTAAATAAAAGGCGTAAATTATTGAGTAAATTTTATTTATTTATAGCGCTTTTTTGTTCGTTGTTATGCTATACTATACTTATAATTTACACGTAACAGTTCTTAAATATACGCTACTGGAACTTTGACTTTATTGCGTATAAAAGAACTACAAAAATGTAAATATGAAAGATCTTAGAAATTAATAGTCAACAAATCACAAAATCAGTCTAGTTTTTTTATTTTAATGTAAGACAATGGCAATATTTGAGTTTGTCCAAATGTTTGTAGACAAAAGACTTGATTTCACCCCCAAGGGAGTCATTAGGATTAACAAATTACAACAGATATGGAGAATACCTTAAAGAAGGGAATGTGGAAGTCTAGGTATTTACAGGGCTTATGACTTGTTACGAACATTGGGACAAACTCAAATATTTTTATAAAACCAACTGGTCCAAGAAGAAGTTTAAAAATCGGAAAATTGTTTTTAGGCGTTGCCTAGTATGTGAAATAATTCAGTCAGAGAATCTCTTCACAACAATAAAGGTTTTAGCTCTCAACTTCACTAAAATCAACAGATGGAAGAATTGAAGAAATGTTTATTTATTTATTTATTTACATACATATATTTACTGCACATTATTTGAGACATAAGTCCCAACTCCATAGGACTAAAAGTCATGTGTTGAGATGGGACTAATGGATGTTCAAACATAGGCAAAATGATGAATGTTACACAGTATGTAAAGTGGTTACTTGAACCAGCCAATGACAGGTCGTAAGCCCTGTAAATGCCCAGACTTCCATATTCCCTTCTTTAAGGTATTCTCCATCCCTGTTGTAATTTGTTAGACAATGGCAAAACAATAACTAATTATTTCAATGGGCAATAATCCTGTCAGCCGGACGTAATCCGACACGATCCTACCGCAGGTTTCGTTTGAGCGAAGTTTCGGCCAATTTTTGGCCGAAACTGAAACCGTGGACGAAACACGTTTTATTGGCCGAAACTGATCGCAACTGAAACTTCGGTCAATCGCCAACGCCTAATGAGTAAAAGAGCGATGTAGGGAATTTAATAAACGAAAATTATTACTAATACTGTTATCCATTGTTAAATTGATGTTCAATTTTTTAAATTTCATTTTTGTATCTTGTTATTTTGAAATCATACAGCAAAAGGTTACATTGTATTTATTTTTAAATGATGCTTATTTTCTACAGGATTTCGTGATTGAAGCTAAAGTCTAACTTTATGTAATCTATCGTTTGTCATACCCTCAATTTAAAATCAGGAAATATAATATGTAACATTTGCTTAGTTAGAATGTACGTTTACAGCGCCCTTGAGGTGATTTTTCACAAAAATAGCGCCATATAAATCAGCCAAATATTGTTTATTTATATTTTTAATTTTATTATTTTTTAACGCCCATAAATAAGGCTTTTACATGTTAACAGCATAACGTTTTCAAAAAGACAGTATAAAGAAATAAAATATAGAACAGTGTTTAGAAGTACAGTTGGTAGGTATAAAAAATAGAAAGAAGCTGTAAAAGAGAAGCTGTTACGTGTAAGAAATACAGT
This sequence comes from Micrasema longulum, assembly GCF_059751315.1. Taxonomy (NCBI): domain Eukaryota; kingdom Metazoa; phylum Arthropoda; class Insecta; order Trichoptera; family Brachycentridae; genus Micrasema; species Micrasema longulum. Next base: position 389,640 of record NW_028277577.1, on the reverse strand, counting down.
TTAAATCTTTAAAGCAGCTAGGTACATATTGCAAACAGCAAATTGATTTATATTTGAAATACATTGATTTTTTTAATTTACCAGGCTCACATAAAAGACATCGATGTTGTTAGCATGTCGGTTCGAAAGTTCATGCATTCGTACTTCTTGTGAATTAGCGCTGTAATTGGTCGATGATTGACCGCAGTAGAATAATGTATTACATCGAGTGACAATAAAATTTATGAGTTGACAATAATCGAACATTGATGTTATTATTTTATATTTAAAAATCCAGTCATATCATTTTCTTCTGTTTTCTAATGTTTATCTTTTCAAATAATCATTTGAGTAAGTGTTATTTATATATTCAATCGGTATATTTAGTTTAAGATTGATAAAACTATTGATATATATGCAGAGCCCTACGCATCGATGGGTGCAGATATGGTCAAAAGAACAAGCTTAACTATTAAATAAATAATAATTTTCACAAATATTTCACTAAAGATAGAACTATTTTAAAAGTTAGAAATGCCGGCACGAAGTAAATGTATGTTTGTTTCTAAATTTAACACACAATTAGCAGAGTGCATCGTCCATATTTCTATTGGTCCGTTGCACTTTTCTTTTGCGTGGTGAACTTGCTGCAGTTTAACATTTATTCTTCATTTTAAGTCATTTATCTTGCGAATTTTACGAGCGACTCGCTAAAAATACTTTATCCACGCAGTACATTTAGGTAGAACCGACAGACCAATGAACGAATAATGTTTCTGAAAGGAAATAATGACAGAAGTATATTTTTATATTTTTTTAGTAAAACTTTATAAACCGTACATAAAAAATATAAAAAATGGACGATTCAGGTTGATCTTGTAAAAAAAGAGTCAGGCTCTTGTATTTGGCAAGTGAAAAAAAAAAAAGAAAGTAAAAAAATGTGTAACAAATAAACAATTAAAAATTGAAAAAAATTAACACTTTTTCAAAAAAAATAATTAATTAATATACACAGGCATATATATCCATATGTAAATAATATATATTTAAACACCTTGCTAGAATGAACCTTTCCAAAACTTCTAGATGTAGGTTCTGCAGTGCAGATGAGGAAACACCTATACACATATTATGTGAATGTGATGCTTTACATCATAAAAGGAGCCTCATCCTCGGGGGACCACTGGTTAAACCAGAGGATGTTAAAGAGCTCGCCCCCTACTTAATTGCCCGATATTTTACAGATCTGGGCTTGGAGTGGAGATTTAGCAAAATGTAATCTCTCGCCTTCCACACAGTAGCCTGGATCTTTATAGGCCTGGGCTTGGAGGGCGAGAACTATTCACGGGGACCGTCGCGCTAGATCTTCACAGGTTGCAGTGACGTCAGGAGCTTGTATAGCACTGACCCCCACCACTAAGAATAAGAATAAGAATATGCATTTATACCTACGTATACAATACATACGTTACATCTTTACATTCATCCATTTTATTATAAAAATACGGTTGATGTTAACTGTGGAAGGAAGGTTTCCTTTAATTTATTCTGAAATTTTTCGTAATTTATTTCTTCCTGTAGATTTTGTTGCAAATGATTGGAAAGCTTTTTTTTTTTTTATTTGAAAATTTATTTATAAACCCTTACGGATTATAACATTCATTTTCCAAAAAATAATATAAACATTTTTCATTCATACTCTGTTGTTCAGAGTCTTTTGTTTAGTTTTGTCTGGTAGTTTATTGTATAATTTCAGTCCCTGGTTCATTAGTCTTGATTGTCCTTGTCTTGTTTTAGAAAGTTGTATATGGTATTTGTCTGATATTCTCGTATTATGTCCATGTTGACTACAATTTTTTACAAGTTTTAGTTCTTCGTCTATAATTACATTAGTGGCCAATTTATGGATAAATTTTAATGATTTTAGTTGAAAGAGTTCAGTTATATTTAATTGCTTAGTTTGTTTAAAAAGTTCTCTAGTTGCAATTAGATAAGGAAGGTCATATACTTACATTAATATTTTATTTTGTTGTCTTTGTAGTCTGTTTATGTCACTCTGTTTATGTCCCTTCCCATATACGTATAGTGATGTTCAGCCGTAGTAGTTTTTATTCTCTGTAGAACGAGAAATCCTGTTCTTTCCCGCAATACGGTGCACAAACTTTTTATGTTCAAGGTACACCTACCATATCAAGAAATTATTGAGGTTCACCAAAGAAAAAAGCAATGTTTATTTAATAATTATTTATTACTAAAATCAATATGCCTAATATGAAAAGATGTTTAGTGAGAAATGTGAGCCTGTTCAACTGAGCACCGGCGATCAAAATTTGGAGCAATCGTTGATTAAGCTGCTCTCATCTCTTCGTCGATCGTCTCTGAGCGTTATTTTTTTTCGATATAATAGTAGAAAGAGTTGAAAATCACAATTCGCATAAGTAGGTTGTGGCAAATGGTAATAGAATTGCAACAGCACGCTTTGTAAGCAGTGGATACTCATTTTTTATATGCAGCTAAAAATATGCTAGCTCTACTTCGGAAAATTTAAGTTTTAATGTCCGATCAGTTTTTAACTCTATAAACTCTTTCTGCTCGTTTATCGGTAAGTGTCCAAGGGAATGTTATCTGACAATGGATTTCGTACCCAATCCATAGGTCGTAGGTCACACATAGGAAAATAACAGTTCATTTTTTTTGCTAATAGCCCCAAGTGTTTCACTATCAAAGCCTGCACTTTTTTTCTGAATCGGCAGCCATGACATTTGGAAACATTTCATTACTACTATTGACAGCGTGGCTGATCCATAAACTTAGCGCGAAAGCTTTCAATTTTGTCTGAAGACGTTAAAATATTAGAATTCCTGCCTTGCATTTTTCTATCGAGCTCATTTAAATGAGTAAATATATCCGCCAGATATGCAAGTTCGACTACCCATTCTTCTTTTTTAAATACAGAAGCAAAATCTGGGCTTCTAAAAACGTCTGGTCCTCATTTAGCACTTTTCCGCAAGAAAGTCATCAAACAGAAGTAACTGATGATCTGCTCCCATTTCCTGACATATTGCATTAAACAAACGAGAGTTCAGCGGTCGCGACTTGATGTAATTGGCAATTTTAACAACTTCTTGTAAGACAGACAACAATTCATCAGGCAGAGACTTCGTCATCAGTGCTTCCCCGTGTAAAACACAATGCACATTTTTAATATTAAGGTTTTTTCGGGTCGGCGATAGCTTGTGAGCGAGGCGCGCCACGCGGGTGAGGCTGACGCGCACCTCGCGCCCCTCGCGCACAAAGCGCCTCGCTCTTATAGCTCTACTTTTAGGTGTATTATCTTCATAGAAACCTTGACTTTTTTCCGCGGCACACCAACTGATGACCACGGTACACCAGTGTGCCGCGGCACACGCTTTGCGGAACAATGTTTTAGATGAGTGGGAATGACGTGTTTTTGTTTTACGTCAGTAGTCGACATAATAGGCCATTGTTTTTTTTCAGGTTTGTACTCACTCATCATCGAAATGAAGATTCCAGCCATCATCCTTCTGATAGCCCTTTCATCATCCACCAACTGGTTCTTACAGCAGTAAGTTTATCTGTGACATTAATATACAATTACCGATCTAATCAACTGACAAACGCATCAAATTTGTCCGAGATTCTAGCCACAGGATCACAACCCGATTCAAATTTTAATTTGTTTATCGTTTTAAGGACATCAAAATTTCATCAATAAGTTCATTATTTTTCTGAACTGTATATTTTAATTTTGTAATCTGTATAGTAATAAATATATTCAAAACAAATAAGAGCTGCAGATTTCTTAAAATACTATGCGAAAAATAAACTCTGATTTTCGAAAGATTGAGATTTTTTTTTAAAATTCATAAGCTATAATCCGGTTGCCTTTTTGTGCACAATTTATTTTGAAAAAATGCAAGTATAGAATGACACTTTCATTATACAATAAGTCCAACAATTATTACAAAATTCAGATAATACGTTTTTTAAAAATTAATGCAGTTTTATAATTTACAATAGGTTTAACTATTTTACTATATTTTATAAAAAAATATTTTATATTACAATTATGTTTTGTATTTTCAGAATAAAAGGAGACAGTAGTCTCCTATGTACTCCATGCAATGGCCCAGAATGTGAACTCACATACGGAACATGTTACTTCGGGACCTATAGAAATTTCTGCGGACAGCAAGAATGCGCAAAGGTATTTTCCATAGAATTAAGAATAGTCCAGAAGGAGCGTAGAATCATATTTGAATACATCAGACTGTGTCCAAAAATTCCCCCCCTAGCCCCACTTTTGCCGCGCGCATTCGTGATGTCGCCGGATAATAATGCAAGATGAGAAAAAACATAATCATAACACAAATGTAAGGTAAAAAAAAGCAATCTTTTAATTTCTCTAAAATTTTATTGTGCACGTGGAAATATTGATTGACACAACAGGGTAGATAAGTAAAGGGTCATTTATTAAAAGTAATTGTAAACATAAAACAAATTGTATTTTACATAAAACGGATATTTTTATATCATGTTTAATAATATTTGATGTTTTAAAGATAGTGTCGGTCAAATGTCCACTACAGAGTTGTTTAATCCGAGGTCCAATTTTCATTAATTCTCTCATTGGATGAGCAAAGTAGGGTAAAAAAATTTACTACCCTGGCAACACTAACGAAATGTCCATTTTGATTTCTTCGACAATCTGACAGATGGAAAAATAATTCAATTTTCAAGTAATGTATTTGCTACTTACGCATTCATTTGCTAATTACAAATGAAATGTGATCCCATCCTGTTTCTTCATGATCCTTGCAGTATTTCTACACTTTAAAAGGACACAATACGGCATAGTTGAATTAAAATCAGGAGTTGCATAATGAGCGACGTATACAAAGAAACTAATGGGTCAAAACATAAAACTACTCATCTATGAGTACCTCTCTCCCTAGTTGGTCCCTCGTGACTGAGTGTCGTGCTGCAGTCCTCTACTTGCTTCGGCACCCCGCATTTCTGAGAGCTGTCATAAACGAAGTGCTCGTTGCATTTTTTTTCTGGTCCCATCAGCGGATGGAAGACCTCTCGAGAAGGCATTTTTCTTCCCTCTTCGTGGCTGACTACAGCAAGCTTCTCCAGGCAATTTTCCTCTCTCCATAAGGAGAGACCAAAATAAGAGGTGACCAAAATATCGGAGAACTCTTCTGAGGCATATGGTCGAAAGTCTGTCCGTCAGCTTCAGTTTCTGAAGAATAGAGGCGTTGGTTAATCTGACAGTCCAGAGTATTCTTGGCGTATCTATCGATTCGAAAACACTCGTCCAGGGTTCTGATTCTATTTCACATACGGAACTGTTTTCTTCGTTCAAATCAATTATGCCTCCAACATTAGACATTTTATATACACAAACTGCCTCTTTACAATCGAGGCCCTTGCCTGGTTTTAATTTAATTTAATTTGTTTATTCAGAAAAACAACAGCAATACAAAATAATATACACAACATTATAAAAAATAACATAAAATAAAGTCAAATCAGTTTTCCAAAAATAAATACAATTTTAAAAATCCAGTTCAGTTAGATATCAATACATGTAAAAGTGCATGTGTGCGAGTTTTCGTGTGTGAGGATGCATGGGTAAGTGAGTGGAGTGTGGGTTTGGTAGGTGTGTGAATATGTGTGTGAGTGTATATGGGTGTGAGGGTGGGTTTATGGATAGGTTGAGTGTGTGTTTGATATGAGTGAATAGAAATAACTTAAATTAATCATGTAAAAATATTTTCCTTGCATAATAGTTTTTTAATTCTTGTTTTAAAAGTGAGTTTACTGCAGTTTACTTTATCTATGTTATTAAAAAATACATTATAATTACGCGCCAAGCGAATCAGAGGAGATTTCTGTGCATAGTTGGTGCGAACTGTAGGTACATGGAAAAGAAATAGATTCGTGTGACGGGTGCGGTAGCCAGGTACATTAAGGGCCAACTCAGAAACCAGAACAGAACTATCAAGACGTCTATTAAGAATGTCATGTAAAATCCCCATATCTAATACCAAACGACGAATATTATGTTTATGACAAGAAGTTTTATAGTTAAGGTCCGTAAATCTGGATCTCCAATCGAGATGTCTCAAAAATGTTTGTCTTATCTTGTCTGTGGAATACTGAGGAGACCGCACAGATGAGACATATTCAAGGAGACTGCGAACATAAGTGAAATAAATCAATGTGATACTACCAATAACATTATTTTTTTGTTTTATGGAAAAGCTTGTTACTCTCGAGTCAACTAACGTAGCAGCACATGTGTATCTTGGTTTGCCGAATCCAAGGCGCAAACAACCACCATTCCAATATTTTCTTCAGTTTCTCTCGTTTTTACATAAAAAACAATATTTTTTATTTGTGGGACCATTATATTCATTCATTTTGATTGTTTAAATAAATGTATAAAACGTCGGGAAAATTAATCCAGTAAAAGCACAATCACTTCATCCAAATGTTTCATTCTTATTGCAGCAAAAAAATAGAAAAAATAAACCATCAATCAGTAACTATTTCAAGCAGAGTATATTTACAAATTTTAAGTATTAATTTACATAAATAAAGTATTAAAAAATCTGCTTCTATAAAATATTCTTCTGGGTGATACCCTATGGTCAGAACACCCAAGTTAAGAGGTGAAAGGGCATTTAAAATACGAAGAAAAAGGGTGATACCATAAAAAATACTGAAAACAATCTATTTATTTTTTATATAACGGGGTACATTGTACGCAATTATTTTCGAAAATATACTTACAACATTTGAAAGCGCGCAAACTCGCGAAAATTGCAGTGTAATGGGAAAGAATACTACGTATCTATATTTTTATCAAAAGACATTAAGAGTCGCATTTGCCGACGTCTGCTATACTGTATTGTTATTGATATTTTATAATACATATACTTTCCTGATAATTAGACTCAATTCAATATTAGAACATTCATAAAATTGTGTATGTAATAGTTTGGATAAAAGAAATTAACAATTTAGTCAAATAATTTTATTTTATTTTATCGGTGAATAGCCGTGTACGAAAATGGGAAACAAGTTAATAGGAGAGCGGGAACCTCGGACCTCTTGATTCACAACTTGTCTACTGCCTTTGATTTTCCTTTTAAGTAAATTGATTTCCTCATCCAGGGTCCTAACCAGACATGCGGGGGACTGTTCGACCAGCGCGGACGGTGCGGAGACGGCCTGAGCTGCCGCTGCGGAGTTTGCACCGGCTGCTCTACCGATACGCTGGAATGCTATTACCGTCACTGCAGACCCGAGCCCCAAGAAGAGGGGGCCCGCCCGGCGCCCCACCCCGAGAGGTATCCCTTCGCCACCCTGGGCTGAGCTCCCTGAACTAGACACCGAACAATTTAAAGCAGGAAACGTTGAACTAAAAAACTTTAATTTACTTCAATGTTAATTTTTTTTAGTTTTTTCAACTTTTTCGGATTTAATAAAGACACTTACATTTTATTTAGATGCTTATTACATTTAACGTTTGGATATTTTTACTGTTAAATTAATAAAACATCATTTTTTTACACTCTATAAATACTTGGTCACACCATCGAATTTTAATTAAATATTCGACGATTCTTCCCGAAGTAATAAATATAATAATTTTCTATCACAAGATTATTAAAATCCGCAAATCATACATGGTAACTTTTATTATAATTTTTTAAATATCAATAAGTTAGTTTAATGAATCTGATACTATTTTTTATACATTGCATTTTTATATATTTAAACGAATTCGACATATATTTTTAAAAAAATTGTTAAAATTTCTAAAAAGTTAATATCTATGCATTTACAGGTCTTTTTAAAGGAATTGCATATTTTTTTGCCTCGCTTATTAGATACAGGGCTTATATTAACTGCAAAAGGTATGTTCCTTCTAATTGTTTTACTATAGTGTGAGGCTCTGGTGGTGGAAACTCATATAGAAGAAGCCTGACTATTAACAGGCATAAGCAGGTCTTCCGTTCCATTTTGAGAGTGTTTGGCATTTTGTGTCCTATTTTTATTTATTTCAACAATCATCTTTACTATTTTTACCATGTATGATATTACCTCATGCGATAAGTTCTTACGACTTATTACTGTTACGATATATTCTAGGTCCCTCATCTATGCATTTACAGGTCAACCTGTCATAAGCATTTATTTTTCACAATTTATTATACAAATATACTACTCTACAATCAGTTATACAATTAATTTAAAAAATACATTAATTTTCTTTGACCAAGTAATCAAATCTTATTTTTACCGATTTCAAGTCATCCAATCACAACGCGAACAATCCTTAAAATAATCAGTACAATGTTTGTTTGTTTAGGAGTTTTTTTATTTCGAAAATATTTTTTGATTATTTTGACGAAACCGTTCAACGTTTTCATAGTAAATATAAAAGTACTAATAATAACTTCATAATGTATCTACGGACGCTTAGAAAACCTATTTGAAAACTTATTCATTTATCATAAAAATATTATATTTAAAGTAAATGTAACAAATTATTCCATTAAAAAGTTCAAAATGGCGGCTTTGTCTATAGTGTTAGACATTTATATTTATTTCATAATTTTTATTATGCTCGTAAGCTTATTTAAAACTTTGTTAAAATACTATCATGAATTTCCAAATTCTTTAATTGACCTATTGTTTAATATTCTATTGTTAAAACATTCGTTTCATAAAAATATTGTAAGTTAGCTCATATAGAATGTCTTTTTTAATAATTTGGAAAGTAAGATAGGAGGAAAGTAAAAGTGCTCGCAAAAAATCTGTGATTGAAAATTAATCGTTTGATTTAGTTTCGCCTAAATATTATTATATTTCCATTTATTACTTCCCTACTTATTTATTATTATACTCGATATACTTCAATATACGGGTATCATGTTACAATAATATAAGTAGTATATTTTTTATTAATAATCTGGTATGTGAAGGTACGAGCAATTATCACAAATTATTTATAGTTAATATTGTGTTCATTTTTTGCGCATCAAGCTAAACTTGAAAAAGAATATTTGTTTGTGGTTTATATTCTAATATTGTTATTTATTGTCCTAATTCAGTAACTAAAGCGTAAATTTGCTAGTCAAATTACTAGTTAAATAATGACTAATTTTGAATATATTAAGTATTGTATTTGTCACAATTACAAAAATGCGCTTTAAACATTCTTTCAATTTTCAAAACTACTGCACGAATTAAATCAATTATAACAAAATGCTATCAAATTATACAATTTAAAAAAAAAATCATTGATAAATTAGAAATATGAAGATTGTGAGAATGTTCCAATATCATTGAAGGATTTTCTTTTTCATTAATTTGTTTCGATATTCAATTTAATATAATAAAATATGTATATTTTATTTGAAATTTACGGATTCCGGTAATCTTTAGACTAATATATTTTTCAGATCTCTCATTTGTCAATTATGATTACAAAAATATTTACCTGAACAATTGAAATCTGTGCATTTTGAAATATACCAAATTTTCAATTTTTTTAAATTTTTCAATTTTTTTAAATTTACGTAACAATTTAAGGTGGTTCTAATAATCAAATGTATTAACTGTGAATTAAATTAACCTCATTTAATTTTCCAAAAGTATTATTTAATCAAACGTTCATTGTTAACATTTTTTTATGAATCAGTCATTTTATGTTTACTGCCTTGGAAGAATATTAATTTAGTATTTACATTATATACTAATGTTTTTATTTGATTGATTGTTTTATTTATTTGACGACAAATGGAAAATAGCCTTTAACAGCATTTAACCTATGTTTTTTTTTTATTTAAAAAAAATACTTATTAACCCTTACGTATTATTACATTCGGATTATACATGTTAAGCGTTACTAATATGTTATATTCATATTAGAAAGAAGTTTGTAGTGCTAATAAAATTGTTCCATAATAATCATTCGTAAACGTATTATTGATCTCATAATCATACAGAAATCATATTTTAAATAAGAACATAATCTGGCCATTTATTTTTTATCTATGGTAAAAAAATAATTGTACATTTTTAAGATTATTTGTCTGCCTATTGTTTTTTTTAAAGAACCTTTTATAGCAAAAAGATATTTTCACTGCATTGTGATAATTTATAATATTAAAATCCTTTTTAAAATAAAAGATTTAGAATCATGTTTTATTTTATATCATTTCAATGCTTTAAGTCTTTTCAACATTTCATATTTTTACCAAAGTCATAACAAGCACAGATATTTAATTTTAAAAAATATGCTTGTATTTCGAATTGTTATTGAGGGAAAGGATTTTCAGTATTTTGAAAAGGTGCATTTATTAATGTTGACAATTATTGCTTTAAGATTATAATATTGTGTTGGCTGTGTATCACGCTTTATTTGAAAATTGTACGGTGTACCTATGCTATTTCGTACTTACTTATGTCAAAAGTTGTAAACTGCATATTATTTATAAAAATGTAACTAATATATTCAACAAATTAACTTTTTTGATCATTTTTTTGGCTGGAAAATGATTAAACAAGTTGACGCCATGCTACTGATTTGCATTCCATTATTTTAATGAATGCGCTGTGAATTCTAAAGACCATTTTGCATGTGTATATATATATTTATATATTGTAATCAACCATTTTAATAAATACAGACAATGCAAACAATAGTTGTTTTATTTTTATTTATTCCACTAGGTGAATTAAAATTATCGATGTTAAAAATGATATAGAAATTACCATATCACAACTTACTGATATCACTATTAAGAGGGAAAAGACTCGTGAAAAAAAAAAAACTAGTTTATCGAAATCTGTTATAGTAAAAACAAATAATTAATTAATAAATAATTAAATTAATAATTTCTTCTACCGGTAGTATAAAAATTGGATTTTTTTTTTCATGCGTTGCCTAGTAGGTGAATAGGTTCAGCCGGATGAACCTCACGCGCACGAAAAAGGTTTCAGCTCTTTTACTTCACAAAAGTAAACAGATGGAAGAGTTGAGGAAATGTGGATGTGGATGTTTAAACATAGGCAGTATGGTGAATGTTACACAGCGTTTAAGTAAACCATCAAATGAAAGGTCATAAGCCCTGTAAATGCCTAGACCTCCATATTCCCTTCTCAAAAATGTTTTCCCTCTCTGTTGCAACAAATGTAGATGTATCAACATCATTAAAATATTTTTCTACCGAATTCTTTCAATTATAATTTACATTTGTCTTTACTTTTCATCCGTGCAAACAGCAAACATTACAGGGGCCATGGACTCGTGTCCCACGTCCCACAACTACAAGAATTTAAATAACAAAATATTTGGAGAAAAATCCCCGGTCCTTTTATTATTGGGTGTTCATAAGTTTGGTCCGTTTTTTTTCAAATGAAGAGATACAACAACAAAATACAACATACAGGCTGTTCTTTAATCCCTGTCACATCCGAAACCACAATGATCAATATGGGCAAGAAGACATATTAGCATATTTAAAAATATATTTAGAACAAAGAAAATATTTAAAAATTAAATATTTTAAAAAAACAAATGGTTGCTTACTTCTGCAGGGGAGAAGTGAGGGGAGCGCGGCGCAGTATGAGATTTTCCCTTCCCCCTTCTCTTTTCTCCCCTGCAGAAGTAACCAACCATTTGCTTTTTTTGAAAGTTTAATTTTTTAAATTTTATTCGTTCTAAAAAAATATTTTAATGTGCTAATATGTCTTCTTGCTCATACTGAACATCGTGGTTTCGGATGTGACAGGGTTTAATGAACAACCTGTATAATTGAATTAGTCAATAATACACAGCATCTTCACCGTACAATGGGAAGTTTACATTTATCTTAAATTTTATCTACAAAGTAAAATTAAGTTATCTGTATGAAAAGCAGAATATGCATACATTTTTTTCTTTTGAATATGTTCAATAATTATAGGTTACCGATGAAGATACTTTAAATGTTCATGCAAATATACTCATTTTCGTGCACAAATATCGATTTTTCTTTATAGACAGTCGAAGATAAATCTGTTAACTTTACATTGTCATCGGGGCACTGAAACGTTTAAAAATTAAACCAAGCTTCGCAGGTAGATTTTCATGGTACATGTTCGCTGTAAGCCTTCTCAAGCAAACGACGTGCTTCTGCTGCCTTTTTAAAAAAAATTAAAGCAAAAAATCAAGGCTTCCCGCAAATGTTGTTTATCTGGCACAAAATAAAAAAAATTGCGTTGCGATATGCGTCGGCTTTACGGCTGATTATTGTTGACAACTGTTTAACCTATAAAACAAACACAACTTCTGACATGTATATTCACTACACGTGCCGCTAGTGTCATCTATGTGTGAAACCCAGAAACTTAGTTGCGCATCCAGTAGATTTCCTGATAAAAAAATCGACATCATCACCATTCCCTTTCCGCACCTTAAGGTGCATATAGCACTGCATTGGTACACAACCGTAGGGTATCTCGATCATTTTTGTTACATGAACGTATGATGGTCAGTCTTACGCTTCAGATGCCAGTCCAGGGGCTATAAAATATTTTAGTGTGCCAACACATTTTTAAATAAATATTTCATGTCAATCGTGTCGGGAACCATTGCTTGGTCGGTAAATGCGCTAACCACTGCACCACGACGCCTACAAAAAATATAAATATGTGTTCACATGTTATCAATTTATAAATTAAAATAATACAATACATACGAGTTAATTTTGCATGACGTATTATTATATTTTTTAATTTTTATGTTTTTTAGCTCTTATGATGGACGCTGTAATGCGATCCGAAACGTCGGTAATAGAACAAACGACACTCGGCATAATAACCCAGAAAAACTTATTTTGCACCATACGTTCATAATTGTTGGAATATTCGCTCGTGAATATTTTGTTAATATGCAGTATAAATAAATAAATCCGCCAAGATGGAGATTCTTTTTGCGAAGAAATACGGTAAGGTTTTAGCGTGAAATTTAAATAAAACTTAAACCATCTCTTCATACCATGAAGAGCGGGCTTGGATAAATAATTACTTAAACTTTCAATGAAGTGTTTAAATCTCGGGGGTATGATGTGGTAATTTCAAATAAACGGTGTAAAACTACCTACCTACCTACCTATATTAGTTTATGGCGATATATTGGTGCGTGTGAATGACCCTTAGTATTTAGCGGCGCTCCGTACAGATGGCGCTCGCGTCGCTGAAAATCATATGTTCCGTAGCGGCTGCTGCATTATTTTCTGCAACAATAAACTGTCAAACTCGCCGACCACATAGACATGGGAGTGTTTTACTAAACTTTTAGTGAGAGAAAAAATTGTTTACAAGCGACAAACTCGAACAGCATGATGCAGTTCGGCACGCGGGAACTCACGGTGACCGAAATCCACGCGAAATTCGGGGAATACATGGAGAGCCAGGAAAATGTTGAGTGCGCGGCGAACTATATTTACGACTCCCTTATTGAAGACCTGACTATGGGAGTCCTGTTTGATTTCCACCACGGGATGAAGACCGGGCTGACGGAGATTCTGGAAGGCGAGCCGGAGAAAGAGGATCCTTTGCTCATAGTGAACGCTCCAGAATGCGATATATTTGGCTTGTCTGTCGTCAAGAAGACCCCTGATTGCAATTGCTCATGTCCTAACTGCGACCGTCCAGTTTCCGCTACGAGGTTTGCTCCTCATCTAGAAAAATGCATGGGTAAGTCTAGCATATTAATTACGTACATAAATATTTTATCATATTGCCTTGACGTTTCGATCTATTTATAACAATGGATTTGCGCAGTTCAATTTATTTACCCGATGCACTTGTCAAAATTTAAAAATATATTTTCCTAATCAATAATCTACTAACTGTGTTTCCATATTGTAGAAACATTTTCGCGTATTATTTAAATACCATCATGTTATTTTCATAATTCAGAAAAGCAATTTGATAAATATTATATTTCCAGTTGACACTTTTTTGACACAATAATCTTTCGTCAAGGTTTTTTCAGTTTTTCAATCAATGAAAAAAAATTCATTCTTCATTGCCATTATACGGAAGAATGTTAATGTTTTTTAAACAATTACCAAGCTTATCTGAAATTTTATACTAATGAAATAACTTTGGTTTAAAGGTTAACTGGTTATGTTTCTAGATTATTATTTTCTTGTTCTTGATTTTATTTTCCTTGACTTGTTGACATACTTAATAAAAGATAAACTTGATGCACTCATTCTACAAAGCGATAATTGTTTATTTTACAAATTATTTGCTGTAATATTTAAGTAAAATATCTAATTTTTAATCACTTTAGTAATATGAAACAGGTTCCACATATATGGTTCTAAAAAATTATTGTGATTCAATTGTAATAATTAAATACATCTTTTGTGATTATTTCCATTCTGTAGTCTGCATAATGAAGCATTTTTGCTTCTATATCCCTCAAATATGAGACGGAAGTCTTATTTTTTTTTTTGTTGTGGCAACCATTAGTTACCATATTAAGAAAATCTGTTATTTATTGTGTTGGTATGTTTTCCAGGAATGGGCAGAAATAGTTCCCGTATTGCGTCTCGCCGAATTGCCAGTAATAGTAAGGAGCCGGCTCTGTACGCTGGACTTCTCAGTGATGACGATGATGATGTGGATTGGGTGGGTGACCGCAGGAAGAAGAAACTTCGAAACAACGGAGTCAAGAAGCAAACGAAATTGAAGTGAGATATTTTTCTATCACAACTATCCGGCTAAACCTTTAAAGTTAAACAAATATATTGTGCTTATTGTGGGTATTTTTTTTCATCGGGTTGTTAAATTAAAGGTTTACACTTTAAACTTTGAATATTTGGATAAATTACACCACTAACACCAATAAAATTTCAGTGGTAACGCTGCGAAGGCCAGCAGCACTAATGGAACAGCTTCCGAGACTGTAACTTCCTCACAGGAGCCGGGAGGTGCGACATATGAGACCATGACATGGAACGAGAAGAAGAACCTTTTGCTTCAGATTTGCGGAGTCGTTTCTGAACACACCAAAAAGTTATGCACAAGGTGAGCTCATTTGTGCCGATATATAATAGAATCTCTTCCGCTACCTGATTGTCAACCATTTTCCTTCATTCTAATAAATAATAAAGAAAGAAATAAACGAAATTCTCTCTATAAAGTCAAATTCTTGTGGATATGATAGAATTAGTATTTCTATGATTACCTTGATCATTGACTCTATCCTGTCCATTATTACTCACATCATCAATTACTTCACAATCCATCCCGTCAATATGGAAAATGGCCAATATCATCCCACTGCCAAAAATTCCTTTACCCACACAAGTGACAGACTTTCATCTGATCTCCATTCTGCCTATCCTTTCTAAAGTAACAGATAGAGTTGTATTCAATAAAATGAATGTGAATTTAACTAACAACAACTTATTTGACCCTTACCAATCTGGTTTCCGTTCAGGTCACAGCACTACTGCTGTTCTTACAAAATTAACAGACGATATTAGACGAGCCATGAACAATAGAAAAGTCACGATTCTAACTCTATTTGATTTCAGTAGAGCTTTGAATTCTGTTGATTTTGATATCCTTCTTGCACGTTTCGGTTCTCTAAATTTTTCACTTCCGGTCTTAAAATGGTTTTCCTCTTTCTTAAATTGAAGAAGTCAGAGCGTCATACTGGCAAACAAGGCATCTAAATTTAATAACCTTAGCACAGGAGATCTTCAGGGTAGTATACTGGCTCCACTTGTATTCTCCATCTTCATAAATTCAATATTTTCACATTTAGACAGTTCGTTTCATCTCTATGCCGACAATCTTCAGATTTACTTGCATACTGATATAGAAAATATCAATAATGCAATTGAAACGCTTAACTCCGATCTAAATTTGATTTCTTGTTGGTCCAAAGATAACGGCTTACTGATCAATCCGAAAAAATCCTAGGCAATTATAATTGGAAGCCATAGACAAATCTCCTTACTAAATTTTTCCACCTTTCCTACCTTAGTAATCGACCAAAATGAGATTCCTTTCACAAAAACAGTTGAAAATCTTGGCATTGTTATGGACCAACACTTAACGTGGCTAGAACGGATTACTGAGGTAGTGAAGAAGTTTTATTGCACCCTCCATTTACTGAAAAGGCTTCAGAATTTTCTTCCAACCACAACTAAAAAAAAATATGTCCCAATCTATTCTATTGTCTTTTCTGCGCTATGATAATTTTTGCTATCTTGATGCCAATACGGAACTTATTGATCGTCTGGAGCTTTTCCAGAATCAAAGCATCTGCTTTATTTTCAATCTCAAAAAGTATGACCATGTATCACCCTTTCGCTCTAAACTCAAGTGGCTTTGTTTTTATCAGCGCATAAACTTTCAATCTCTCTCACTTCTTTATAATATTCTTCAAAACCCTTGCACTCAAAAATATATTACTGATAATTTCATTTACTTTTCTGATAAGGGTCTTTCGCTTCGCTCTTCTCAGGAGAGAACACTTTCCATTCCTCATCATATCGCATAATCTTTCAGCTATTCCTTTTCCGTTCAAGGTGCTAGACTTTGGAATGAGCTACCTCTTCATATAAAAATTTCATCTTCTCTAGCCACCTTTAAGAAAGGCCTGAAACATTACTACACTATATTCTCAGAATCCTGAACTCCCTGTATTTTATTGTTTTTTGAAATATGTATTTTTATCCCTTTTCTTTTCTTGGTTCCTCTTTCTCTCTCCTTTGAAACTCATTATCTGATTCCACATTCCTCATCCTTTAATATGTATAAAATAATGTACTTTTTTAAAGTTAATATGTGCAAGCCTTATCTCGCCATTATAAAACAGTTAGGTTTTTTTTTCATGTATTTATTCTTTTGATATATTTTAATTTTTGACCAACTCTTCTTTTGACCAGTCTGTTTTTTGATTGGCTGGAAGGTATTGCTTTTAGCAATAAGTCCGCCAAAGTACTTATTCTTTGTACTTGAAGTTTTAAATAAATAAATAATATGTATTTATTAGCTTAGTATTATAATAATATGTATTTAGACCTTAGAAAAAATTTGCAGTGCCCATAGCATATCATGCCTTTGTTTATATGTACAACTATCTTAGTCAAATGTCATCAAAATGGTATTTCACTCTCGTTTCGGCTAAAACTAATAAACATTGTTGACTTTTGAAGATATTAGATGATTTATGAAATGTTGCTGGATTGTAGGGAAAAATTGATAAACATAGAGGGACTCCTATACTAAGGAGTGCAATAACATTCGGATAAAAAGGGATCTGAACCTAATCCTCCTGTATTGTGTACTGGTTTAATATTATTTGTCAAACTTGATGAAGTATTTCTTTGTCATATTCAAATATCGCACCCCCAGAAGATACTGTCGCAAGGCTAAATTTGGCTGTTTTTGGCCTTAGGAGAACACTCACGTATCTGTATGTTTTTTTTAGCGTGATATACCACAAACTTGAATATTATTAAAATAATAATCAATTGAGTAAATTATTGAGAAGAAAACTTCAGTAATCATGATCCTACAGTGTCGTTTTCATATTTTAACAATTAAATAAGCAAAAAATACTGGACATTATAATGTCAATTAAAATTAAGTTACGAGCATTAGTAAATATTAATTTGTTTCTTGCTCTCTGTAAAATGGCCGACAGACACACGACAATATATTTCTAGGGGTGTGATTTATTTGACCCCCGGGAACAGATCAATGACGAATATAGAGATTCCACTGTATTATGATAGTTTACATACCTAGATGTCGTCAATATAGAGGATGCCATACAACTATTCGACAGTTACATTGCTGTGAACAAATTAATGCATCTTTATTATTTAGGAACGCTTTAAAATGGTGAAATTCATATACATCTTGTAATCTGCAGGTCCACGCGGTGTCCCCAGCACACTGAGGAACAGCGCAAGTCGCTGCGCAGCACTGTGCTGGATCCGAGCCTGGAGCCCACGGGGGACACCTTGGCTCCCCTGCCTTCCCTGGCGCTGGCTCCCCACCCAGCCGGCTCGCCCCCCGACTCCAGCCCCTCTTCCAGCTGCTCTTCGTCCTCACGCAAGAGGGACAAACATCGCTCACGCACTTCCAAGCCCAAGAGGGAGAAGCTTAGTCAGGACGCACCCCGGGAGTAAGCCTACTGGTTCATTTGGCCTATTAAATATGGAGTATTTTTTGGATGATCCTTTGTTGACTAAGGGCTAGTTCAAACACAGCGGATATTGCGTGGTTTGCAACTGCCACATTTCTTATATACATTAGCGTCTTCATAATTGTGGATTGTAATATCGCTTGGCTGCCCCCACTCGACCGCAGAGAAATTGACTTCCTTGTATGCATTTTTTTTTTTGAAAATGCGTATAATACATATTAATCAATGCATGCATGTATGTAACAAAAAATTGCCCCGATTAAACAGAGAAAATTCCTAACTAATTGGGACCAGAAACGTAATGTGTAACTATTCAAAATGTAAAAAAATATTCTGAAATTCTTTAGCGAATTTTTTAATGTGTTTGATGCATTGTTAAAAATCTTTATAAGAAAATTCAATTAGTACTTTGTAACGTAAATTTTTTATAAAAATAAAGTGCCTACTTTATTTTAGAATTTTGTCTGTGTGCGACACATATCATACCGCGCAGGCAGGACAAATATGCTGTGAGCATGTGGAGAGAGATGTCATGAAACTATTATTAGTTTTAAATATCATGCACAAATGCGAATACTTAAAGGTGGCCCCCGCAGTGGTGGTCAAAATTTCAAAAAGAAATTAGTATATTCATCCAAAAATAACTCCATTTTTTATAAACAAACCATGAAAACCTACATACCCAATGGCCTCTATATGAAATGTACATTCTCAGTATAGTGAGCATCAAGACTGCTGACACTCCCTCTTTTACTCTGTTACAAATGTTTTCTTTTGCAACCTCTTTTTTTCAAATTATGACTTTATGTCTGCATCTTCAAAATCCGTTAAATATTTCTATAAATATTCTTTATGGACTTCTTTAAAATATTGACAGTTTTAAATGCTCCTTTAGTTTTAATTTTTGAGTACAGTATGTCTTGAACAACAATTATTATTTCATAAATATTATTGTGTTGCAAATGATGTTGATTTGGGTTGTAATGCCATTGAAGCTTCTTGCATCCAAATGGCGGTTTAGACCTAATTAAAATTAAATGCTAGTGCATTACGTTGGTTGTTTCTTCCCAGATTGCAATTATATTTATGTGAATTATAAAAACTGAGAGCTCTGATAAATGGGGAAAAGGCGCCTTTGTGATAAATTGCTTTTATCAAGAGAAGCCTATTTTTTTTTATTACCATGCTTTTTTATCTTGATATGTTTCCCAGATTAAATGGAGTACATATTATATATATTATCCAGTCTTCAATTTGGATAACCTTAAAAATTAGCCGCTTTGAAAAGATGCTTAACATAGGAGCTATTTATATTGTTTTGACTACCCTTTTTGACAGGAGTTTGCATTTGAATGATAAAATAAATTATATGCTCGTACACTATCTAAATGTTTAATTTTGAATGTATTTGGACAATTTCTAACATTATTAAATTAATTATTTGTAAGGGAATGAGACTGCTAAAAATGAGGAAAGATTTATTGACTATTTAAGCAAGTTTGACTTTGACTGACAAAATGTGTGGCAAAATAAAAATGGATAGCTAGATATAAAAAATATTTAAATTGAACGGGTTTTAAAATATGAACCAAAATCCTGTTTTTGCTATCAGGTTAAATCATATTATAATGTGCATTTTCTTTTCAATTTGAAATATAGGAAAAACTGGACATGTACCATCGGTGCACAAACTTATTTTATACTACATTTAATAGTGGAAAGTGAAAAAAATTGTTAAATTTTTTAAAACGAGTTTTAGTTTAATCAATTAGTGTGGTTTTCATTTTAACAGAAATCTTCAGACTCTTATTTTGTATTTTGCTCTACTTTACAATTGGGATAGTATTTTTTTTCTAAAAATAGCTTTTATCTCTTCACTTTCCAGTAAAGAAAAAATTAATCACTACAAATACAATTTTATGGTGTGTAATGTACTGATATTAAATCACTAATTATTATCCCTGTGTTATCCACGTTTGTGGCTTTGTTTGAAGCATCATTATTGCAAAATATATGTGTATTTCAGATATATGGATTTTATTGAAACATTCATATTGTATTGAATGTTGTAACTACATAATATTTGATGTCATTGTATTAATAACCATAATATTATTGTCGGTGTTAGTGCAACATTGCAAATTGTTCAAAACTTACTCAGTACCTTTTTACGCTACAACAGGCCAAGAGGCCCTTATCAAAATGGTGGCACAGAGCACTTAGGCTTGACGAAAAATGCGTAGAATTTTTATTTCTCCAAAACTTGGTAAACTTGGAAATATTTTAGCAAAAAACATATTGTTTATCACACTATATGACAAAGCGGACAAATATTAAAGTTACAACAAATTTTTTCATACATTTTATTTTATTTTGTCCAATTTGCATTATTGCACTTGCTCTAACTATATATTGTGTCGTATTTATTAAAATATTTCAATGTCTAAAAATATTCCATAATATTGATGTTTTGATGTTAGGTTTTTATGGGACTCCTTTTTTAAATAATTATAATACTGTGTATAAATAGTCAATCATCTCAATATAATTATTTCTCAGACGGGGGTGAAAATATATTAAGTATCTTCAAGCGTCATTACTTTAGTTTTGGTATTACAATATGCCACCATTTACAATTATTATTTCAATATTAATTTTTCTAATGGCAACTATTTTGTAGATAGTACTAGTATACATATATTGAAGTCTTTTATGGTATTTTTATATTGAATTTTCTAAAACTATTTATTAAAAATAAGTAGAAAAATAATGCTTTCAAAGATCTGTTATCTGTGAATTGTATTTTCAGTTGCTTCTTTGCATTCGAGACAGAGAATCAAATCTTGAAAATATTTTTTTGCAGAAATTTCAACCAAATAGTATCAATTTATTGAAGACAGGTAGATAACTTTTATCCACAAACTATAATTAAATATGAAATTGTGAATTAAAGTTGTTATCACTTGACTTTTATTTCTATAATAAATTACTAATTAATAAACTTGCAATGTATACTTTTTTCTTCTTAAAAATAGGTGACCTAAATTTGGGTTTTATGGCTAAATTTCATTTTAAAAATAGTTACTTATATCAAAATGAGAAAACAACATTTATTGCTCGTGTTGTAAAAAAAAAAATATAAAACTTATAGCATGGGTTTTGTCATCTATGTCCGTTTCTTCCAATACATTACATCAGTGGCGGTTTTGGTATAAAATTTCTAGGGAGGCTACAATATAATATATATAATACTCAAATACTTTAATAATCAATATTGATTACATATAGTACGTTCCATTTTTTTTTTTAAACCGTAATAAGAACAAGCGTAGGTATGTCATTATGAGTTTTGACAAAATTACGAAGTTATTCATCACAAGGTACATACATACTTACCGCCCTAACATGCGGTAGCTACTAAAGGCGACCAACAGAAGAGTAGATACGTTGTTACAAATATTTCACTGCGCCCCCCTACCTCTTACTTCATCTATGAGGTGGCAAAAAAATCAGACTCATCATTTGAATTTATAATGGTCAAAACATTCCCCCAAAGTCAAAACTTACTCACACTGTGGCATCCGACGAGTATGTCTTCTCTTAAAATTTGAGGCTCCAGTACTTTCCACTGCAACCGATATTAATGCACTCCGAATTCAAGCTTATGTACATTAAGATAAAGATGTTTTTTGCTTGCACTACATGTTGTCTGAAGGAGTGTGAAAAAAATAATAAACTGAAGATGCCGCAGTGTGTTGCAAAAAACTTTAGTTTGGACAAGGGCTGTTCTTATGTTGATATATTTTTATATTAAAGATTTTTATTCTTTCACACTGTGAACGTGTGGAGTGTAGGAATGATTTTTTTAGAGAGGCGAGCCTCGCCTGCAAAATCGCCACTGCATCACATTGTAGTAATTTATGGAGTTTTTCCTAACATTAAATTGACATGTCCATTTCCATGTCGCCTTTCTTTTCCAGAATTGTATTTTCAATACTATATTATTTATGTTAAAATACATGGAAATTGTAACGAGTTTATCATAAATGTACGTAGAAAAATACTCGTATTATATAACTAACTATGTAGTGTAGGAATAATTATAAGTTTGTATAATATGTATTAAATGTTGAATTTAATGGCTTCTGAAGCTGGTTCATAAAATGAATTTCTATTTTGACTGAAACGTATACTACTTAAGATACTACTCTATAGGCTTGTTAAAAACTATTATATTGATGTGTGAATATTTATAGATGTGTATCTAAAGTCTAATTTATATAAATGTATACATATCCCTGGTTGGTGAATGTGTATTACAACCGTGCCGAAGGGAGTGGAAGAACAAGAAAATAAATAAAACATCCATTCAACTTTATCAGTTTTATTTTTATACCTTGAAAATTGTTTCCATATCTGGGTAAAAACAAAAGTTATTATTTTGGTCATCGTTGAGAAATGACTAAGGGCCGGTTGCATCGACAAAAGTTAAGTTAAAGTCAGGGCTAAAGTCAAATAAAAGTTACTTTTATGTCAAAATGCGTTGCATCAAAAAAAGTTAACTAAATATTAACAAAAAAGTTACTTTTTTTTGACCGGCCGCCAGGGGACCGTTTAAAGTTAAATGCGATCTGCCATCTGTCAAAAAAGCGTCGTGAGTGTTGAAATCTATTGATCGATCTGTGAAAAGTTGCACAAAATGTCAATTTTATCTGATTTTTCGTCTTCCGATGACGAATTTATCATAGAGTATATTCTAAACCGAAAAAAAAAACTGTTCAAACCACGAACGGACCATTTTTTGTGGGAATAGTCCGACTTTATCGCAAGATTCGAATGTCAAAAAAGTGAATTAATAATTAATTATTTCATTTAAATTATTTATTGACAATTCTTGATGGAATTCCATTGTAATGATGTACTTTTGATAAAGAAAAAAACAAAAAATTTACATGTAGGACATGAAGGTCAAAAGTTAGATAGATTAGAAATTTTAGAAATAAATAGGATAAAAAATAATAGCGATAGAATTTTAATAAATCAGCAGATAGAATTTAAAAACTCACCCTTATTAGCCCCCTTAGTAAGACCCTGTACATTGTAATAAAACAATAAATATTTTTCATAACATAGAATATCCTCTTAAAGTACACCGTCAACACGTGTTTCGATCATTTGTCTCACTCTGTTCCATTGCAATATTGCGTATTGTATTTTTTTCAACTTATTTTTAAATGTACCTACACTTAAGATAGTATTTAGTTTTATATAAATTATCCATACACTGTATAAGAAGATGAAGCCTGAAGATGCCCATTAGAGGGTGAAAACGCTAATTGGTCAAAATAAATAAGTGGAAGTGTACCAAGTATTTATTAAATTAATAACTTATGTAAATATAAGTTATTACATCATAATAATTCATTGAATTTTTAATTGTTAATTATTTTTCAAAACACAGGACTTGATCATCAGCGGCGTGGTGTAAAATAAATCTAAATCATGACTGTATTGAAATGCTGTTTATTTATTTTTAAATAGAGCTAGATTGAGCTCAGCTAACTCTTTCTGGGCATTTAAGGCTGCTATAGTTGCCCGAAAAATGTCCTTTTTTTGCTCTATTTCTAGAGTAAAAAGTTCTTTATTTTGTTTTAGCTTTTGCTCTTTTAATTTTTTATCTAGTTCAAAAAGGACGATGTCCCTTATGTTATTTTCTTCTCCGAATGCGCAGTGTTGCTTCGCCCTTTCGCACACACTGAAAATTGGAACGAAATTTAAACGTTTGTGTCCAAAGACGCGTCGCGGGGCATGTGTATTGCTACATGTAAATAAACAAGTACGTGCTTTCGCTAAAATCCCAACAATTTTTAGGGTGAAACTTGAACCTTTACAGTGGCAACATTCTTAACTTTAACTTAACTAAAATAATGTTGATGCAACGGAATTTTTCAGTTACCAGATTTTGAGCCTTAACTAAGTTTAAATATTTAACTTTAAACTAAATTTATACCAACTTTGATGCAACCGGCCCTAAGCATCTAATAAATCTACTGAATATTAATATTGAACAGGTAAATCGGGGTGTAATGTTGTCTCAAAACACAAAGCATAGGAAAAATCAAGACTGAGTATGCTTTTAATACATATTTATATTCCGTATGTGGATTTTTCACTATGTATACATATGAGGGTTGTCTGAAATGTTTCTTACCTCAACATGAACATGGCAGCACTTTTCAACAAAAATTAAGGAATGTGTTTGCGCATGCATTGCAAGGTACCCATAAACATTTCGGCCGTTTTGGACGAGCAGTTATTTTTTGACAGTCGTTTCAGTTAGTTTCGAGTATCGAGCTGTTATTAAACATTTATTTTTGGAAGGCAATACGCCTACGCAAATTCAAGACGATTTGGACACTGTGTACGGGGGCCTTTGATCTATCATATACCACAGTAAAATTTTGGGCAGCTGAATTTAAACGTGGACGTACCAGCTTGGATGACAATAAACGTTTGGGACGGCCAAAACCTGCAACCACTGAAAATAACATCGCCCAAGTTCACCAAATGGTGCTGGGCAACCGCCAGATTAAGGTTAAAGAAATAGCAGTCTATAAACATGTCCAAAGAACATGTTTGTTGCATAGGCATGAGAAAGCTGACCGCGCGCTGAGTGCCGCGTTTGCTCACTCCGGACAAAAAATGTGTTCGAATGAACATTTGCACCGCTCTGTTAGCGCAGTTAAAGCGCAATAAATCAGACCTTTGGCGCTGATTAATTATGGTAGATGAAACTTTAATTCACCATGCTAATCCAGAAACAAAAAAATTATCCAATCAGTGGACTGCAAAGAGGGAATCGGCCCTAAAAAAGGCAAAAACTGTTCCTTCGGCTGGGAAAGTGATGGCGACTGTTTTTTGGGATAGTCATGGAGTTATCTTCATCGATTACCTAAAAAAATAAAAAAACTATTACGGGAGCATACTACGCATCATTAATTGATAAGTCGAAGATAGAAATCACGGAAAAACACTCACATTTGAAAGAGAAAAAAAAAATGTTTCACCGAGACAATGCACCTTCTCACACCTCAGCGGTTGCCGTGGCGAAAATCCACGAATTATGGTTTAAACTTCTCGACTACACTCCTTACTCACCAGATCTAGTCACGAGCGACTTTTTTTGTTCCCTGAGCTTTTTAGCCTAGTAGCGCTCGGAGGACAGAGATTCTCATCTAATGAGGAGGCCATCACCTTCGTAAACGACTATTTTGCAGGGAAAGACGCTAACTACTATTCGGATGGGTTGAAAAGGTGGGAGCGTCGCTGGAAGAAGTGTATAGATGTAAAAGGAGATTAGGTAGAAAATTAAAAAACGAATTTGAATGAATATGACTTGTTTCATTATTAGGTCGGAAACATTTCAGACAACCCTCGTATGTACCTACGTACACCATAGGTTTGGAAAAAAAGAGTGACGATAGGATTTTATACTTGCGCATTTCTTAAAATGCACTTTTTGCTAGTCCATACATTTCCAAAATTACATATTATATATGTTTGTACTTGGTACCAATTACGTAGTTTAAGAAAAATAAAAAATTCAATATCTTTAGGATTCTAGATTTTTAAAACATAATTGAGTTTTCTTAAGGCAAATAGGATTTGGATAAGTACAATGTTACAGTTTTTGTAGGTAAAAATTGGATATTTTTATTATTTTAGACCCAATCTATAAATAATGGTAACAAAATTTCAAAGACATTCAGTTAAACATCATACATATTTAAATTACACACTAATTTGTACAATTGAGGGTAAATTTTAGGGAAAAAAAAATTTTAACTCTACAACATTATTAATAATTATGTTAACAATTAAACCTAATTAAATTTCAAGATAAAAAATATATAAGCAAGTAATATGGTAAAAATATTGATTTTATTTTATTTGGGAAATCAACCGTTCTACATACATACTTATAGTTAACATCGGATATCGTTGGTGATCCTGCGATACCATGTAATAACAAATTATTTTTTTGTCAGGGTAACCTAATAACTGTTCTGTTTTGCGATTTTAACCAACTAAAAATAGTGCTGGAGTATCAGAAAAACTATCATTATTTAGAGTAAAAATAGCTATAATTTAAAAGTAAAGGCGCTTAGCCCCTATAACCTGTAACTAATTTATTGGAGTAAAACATTTTGGTAAAAAAAAAAACATGCGGTATTGCAGTATCGCTGATGATATATTGCATGGACTCTGAACCGAAAACAGGTTTGAATTTTAAATTTAAACATGTAAAATACATATTAAAATACTGATCAGTATAAGCATTTTTTAGAATATTAGGATGTCTTTATGTTATTGTTGTTCTCTAATTTAATGATAGTATTTATTATTTAATAAAAAATCATACAATTTTCTCATTATTTTACTAAAGATTAATTTGTTTAGCATATTTTAAAACATTGGATTTGAGCTACATTTTTTTTACAAAACTAAACAGCAAATATTTTTATATTACATCATCATTCCCTGCCCCTTATGGTGCATATGGTACTAGAGGCAAGAAGATTAGTCATCTTATACTTCAGTTGTAACTCCAGAGACTATAAAACCCCCTAAATCAAATTTAATAAGAAATCTAGGCAGCATAGCGTACTATATTGACCTCTCATATATAATGTAGATTGGCATTTATTTAAAGAGTTTCTGTTATAATAAAATTTTATCTTTATCGCTTCAGTAATTAATAATTTGTTGACCTCAAATTTTCTATAAAGGGAAATTTGCCAGCAACATGTTACAGGTGTTTATAACTCCGGCTTTTTTTAAAATATATGATAAATCTGTCGATAGCCATTCATGATCACAACAAATACATAGGTCATTTAACTGTAAGTCAGGTTATTGGCAGATGTGACTGCCTTGAAACTCACTTCATTCCGTTAACCCTTTCTTCCGGGCGATGTGCAGCTGATACACATTGCATCTAATAACTTTAATATCTCCATAAATATAATAAATACTGCATTGAAAGTTTTGGCATTCCACCGTTATACATTTAGGTATCAGTAAAAATAATTATCATTAAATAATAAATACTTAATGGGCACAGAAAAAGCGTTTTATCGGAAATCAGAGATAAATTACCAATACAATTTTTAAAAATGCATGCGTATTGACTACACTGCACCGGAACACGGGGATGTTTTTGGCACAGTAAGGGAAGTTAAGAAACCAATGTTTTGTCAAAAAATAAAGGTTTATAATAAATAAAAAAATCACTATTTAGCTACTGTTTTTTTTAAGTTAGATATTTTGATACAAAATTTCATCAGCAACATTTTTTCTGTGATTTCTGAAATTTTTAGACTGACTTGACTAATATGGTTTCTCAAATGACCGATTTCATTATTTTCACTTGACCACAATGTAACAATTTAAATATTAATTTTTACAATGATTGTTTTTTCTTGCACTAAACTGAGCTGTAAATATTTTTACATGCACTACAATATTCAATCTTAAGAATAATTTAATATTTATTATCATTTGACATATATTTTTTAAGATATACAAAATACATATGTAATATGTTATTAATTCCAAATCATATTTGTAAAAATACTTTTAATTCTCTTGGCGTTTGATTGAGCTAAGGTAAATGAGCTTTTTAAATAATCTTATTAATTTTTTTGAAAATTTAGTGAGCACTTTAAAGCATCAGTTAGTTTTAAAATCTCAAGTTAATAATAAAAAAATTACCATAAAATATAAGAATTTTTAGAATTCCGGTGAAATGTAGGTGCATATTTCACAATAAATTTTAATGAGAATATAAATACTCTAACCACAAAAATTCAGTGTATGCATACAAAAACATATTCTCCCTGACCAGCCAGTGTTCTTATGTTATTTCTTAATCTACAAAACTTATTTAATTATGTTTATTACAAATTAATATAAATAAATGCATGATTATAATATTATAAATCTAATCAAATCCCATAGACAAACACGTTTTACTTTTCAGTATTTTTTTTTTTAACAAGTGTTGCCAAACCACAATTATTTTATTTCTACAGTACTTAACCATTATAGTTTTTTAAATCTAGTTAGAATTGTTTGAGCAAAGAGGAAGTTCAGTGTCACCCGAAATTGATTAAAAATATAATTTTGTGAACAATAAGGAAATTAAAGTATGTATTAAATTTAATGGTAAAATTTCTCTAAAATGCACAAAAAGTCAATATAAATTGTTGAAACATTTATCCATTTCAAAAACAAATCAAATGAAATTAAATCATAGTTGCCATACTACTACTAAACATATCTAATCACAAACCTTTGTTTTTCCATGGTCTAAAAAATTTATGGATTTTATGGCATATTTTTTTTAATGACCACTGACTGCTTCCGGTTTCCATTTAAACCCATACATCATGATATATGAATCATCTAAACGATGTTTTACAATACAATTTTTTGGCTAAGTGCACATAACACGGTATGACGCATACAAAAACAAAGAAAAATGACAACCATGGATAAATAATGTCAACAAAAATATGTCATACACACAACATCCTACAAGTATGAAAAATTAAAAATTTTCAGCGAGGAATTTTTTTTTTTGCTTAGTTTACAATTTTTAAATCACCAAGCTGTCTTATTGTTTCAATACAAAAAATTGGGTTAGCAAAATTAAAACTTACAAATATTATTATTTCATAATTCTAATGCTGTCGTTTTTCATTATGATGCCAAACAACTAGATTTTATGAAATTTGTTACCATGGAGTCTTGAACATTGCTTGAACTTATCAACAGCATGTTACTTGATTGTTAAAAATAAGTTAAGGTAAGATGAGGTAAGCAGTTTTACACTTCAAGGGTAACACCGTGATACCAACTACTATACTATGGAGGCACATAAAGTAAGACTAGTAAACTTAAGGAAGAAAAGACACCATTTTGATTTGTTTCATAAATTACTAAACATTTTTAACAAGTTTTGATAAATTATTTTGGGTAATATTTTTAGATTAAAGAAAGGGTAGGTACTAGGCGACTCCAAAAATTATACATACATAAATGTGAAAAGATCAAAGCTGTAAAATCTGCCTGCCTTTTGACAAAAAATCAATCATTTATGGGACGATTAAAATCAAAGATTTTGCAGAACTATTATAATTGGGGTAGGAAATTTAAAACTATTCGCATAAAATACATTGATTTTAGTATATTTATTATAAGTAAGAAAGCATTTTATTATTTAGTATTCAGAAGTCGTCGGTTTGTACTATTATTGGTTTTATTTGACAAATTATTTATTCCTGCATAAAAAATGTCTGCCTTAAAATAGGTTTTACCTAATCAGGTAGATAGTACGTTTTCCACTGAAATTTATTATATTATAATCTGTACATTGAATAAACAATTTTTTGTCGAGAAATACTGAAATTTTAATTTAGTGAAAGCATGAACACTTATTTATTTGTAAAATGTATGGCTTAAGTTGTTTATCTTTATATAAGAATAAAACTAAATTGTCACAAAAGTAAAACATATAATGGTAAAAATAACTCTCATTACAAATATGAAAGCATTGAGATTTTTTATAGTTTTATAGACTGACAGTAAAATTTGAATCAGTAATCACCATCATTCCACTATCTGCACTTAATGGTGCTTAGGGCACTGCAATGGCACTCAAACCAGTGTATGTCAATTATCACATGAAGGCATGATGATCAGCTTTACATTTCAGTCTAAGGACTATGAAATAATATATTGCAGTGTATAAACACCTTTTTAAATAAATATTTGAAGCCAACCTTGCCGGGAATCAGACATTGTGGGCAAAAGCTCTAATCAATAAACCACAAGGTGGACAGATATCCATTTGATTTTCTTTTCCAGGATTTTTACCAGAGAGTTACCTTTGAGTCGAAAAACACTCGTTCAGTGTTATAGTTATATTTCATACACAGAATTAAATTCTTCATTTCGCCCAAACACAGGAAAGAAAATGACTCAATCATTATGTAGAAGAAACACAAAGCGTATTTAAAATACTTTCAGTTGGTAATTAATATGCAGTAAATATCATAGGGCTTAAGAATCAATGAAGCCGAAACCCATCCAACAGAGCAATAGGTAGAGTGCAGTTAAAAGATAAGTACTCTTTTGAGGCAGTCAACCGGTCCACGTACTTGGGCTCTCTTCTCACGGAATGAACGAAAATAAAGAAATAATATCGGCGGCAATAAGACATATTTCTCCTTGCTACCAGTTAAGTCTTGTAACGTCCACAGGAAGACAGAGATTACCCCGTTCAGAACCATTATCAGGACTGTATAGACGTAAAATCCGCTGAAGCACTGGACATATTTGAAAGGAGTGTTCTTCTGCAAATCTGTTGTCTGTGGGATGGAGAAGAGTGGCGCATAAGACGAAATGATGAATTGTACAGTATTTATGAAGTCCTTAGTTAACTTAACACATAAAAATGCTCAGGTTGTGATGAGCTGGACTGTACGTATGAGAATCATGACTGAACATCCAGGGGGTAGAAGGATTGGAAGACCTTGGCTGAGGTGGGAGGACGACGTAAAGAAAGATGCACCACAGCTTCTACAAGTTGGAAATTGGAAGACGGCAGCTAAGGACAGGCAGAGTTGGAGACAAAGGTTGAAAGAGTCCAAGGCTCGATTTGGGCTGTAGCACCATGGGAAAAAAATAGCGTAGTATGTTTATATTGCAAAAATAAATTATATATTAATTTTATATTTGAAGCACTAACTTTGTGGTTATTCATTATAACAAAATAAACAAAACAACTTTGTTTTTAACCACTAAAATTAGTGTTTTGTTAACAAATTATTTTTACTATTTAAAATATGAAATATTGATAACTCCTTTGCAAATATTACAACCTAGATACAAGCTCTACTTAGTTAAATGTATACATTTTTACGATGACAAATGAAATAGTTTGAAATATTAAAGCTTAAAAGTGCCATAAAAAAATACTCACATGTGTTTGATTTGATATCATTTGAGTCTATGATATCACTTGAATCCAAGGACCACAATAGACACAGGTTAGAGTGACTTTGCAGTTGGCAAATCATTTCGTTATTCGAATTTACCTCTGTAAAACAGTGTACGCAATATAAAATATTGTAACTTTCATATGCTACCGGATGCTCGACATTTGACAACTGCCACGTGCCAAAAAAAAATATACACATATTCAACACCTTTATATTTCCGTTCAGATGCAGATTTTGTTTTTTCTAAGTTATTATGCCGTGTGTCATTTGCAATCATTGGAAAAGCTATACTTTACCAAACTGTCACATAAAAGGTAATAAACATAAAATTCTGGATAACCAACTCGCAAAAAGTGGCAAATTTCTATACCCAATATGTTCGGCTTAGTTATTTAAAAATAAAATATTTTTAAAAAACCTAAAAGCAATATTGACATTTATGTATCAGTAAAAAAGTTAACATAAAATACCAATACAACTAAGATAATAACTGCATCCCAATTAAAAAAACGTTGATTAACAGAACTTATTTTAAGAGTAATTTAGCCATAATTATATCGTATTTTGACATGAGACCATTTATAGTTGTCAAAATGGCAAAAAACCCTTTTTTTTTTTTTTTAATATTTTCTGCAATAACTTTGTGTATCATTTTAAATTAAATTTGGAGAAATAAAACTTACACTTTGTTTTTTGATACACTCACTTTATCTTAAACAACTGTAAAAATAAAGTGAGTGTATCAAAAAACAAAGTATAAGTTTTATTTCTCCAAATTTAACCCTATTTTTGTTTCAAGATTCTATTGCCAAAGCCAGAAAAAATTTTCTTTTCTCCAGAAAACCAACAAAAAACATTTGACCTTGACCCCACCATATTACAACCTAAGGATCTTGTATATTATGTGTTATGTAAAAAAAAAAATACATCCGATAAACACTTAAAAAAAAAAAGTTCATTATGTGATAGGTAACCTTAAAAATATTTTTATTATTATTTGTACTCTTTTTTTGGTAATATGTATAGTTAAAAATATATGAATATAGTCATGTGGAAATTTGAGACCCTGAAACTATGCAATATTATTTACCACTAAACTAATGACCACAGTTTGACTTGATTTCTTCACAACGCCTAGTGTGAGTTTTGTACTTATATCGTATAAGTTAGTAGGAAACGGATTTTATCTTTTTAAGGTTCAAAGAACTTACATGGCGGACATATTCATGTCTATTACATAAATTGTCATTCATTCATGAAACAATTTACAGTGTTTCAAAAAGTTACCACTTTACTAATGTTGATAAAATTTTGTGATAAATACAGTGAATTATCATACAAACATACCTTGCTCAAATCTTGGTAAGTTAAAATTACTTAGCATTTAAGAATGAAATTCGGCAAATAGGCTAAGCTTTTGAGTAACAAACCGCCTTTAAAATAAGATTATTATGCATAATAAACTCAACTAAATCTAAGATGTCAATTATTTAAAAGTCGTGATATACGTAAATCAAATTAATGTTCAATGGATAAAATAACATGTACACTCAAAACTCTTTGAATTTTAAATAATATAAATAAAGATTTTAATGAAATTTTTAATGCTTAATCCTTAATTTTTTCTAAACTTTTTTCATGCAATTCTGGTATATTTTAACATACTGTTTCAAAGTTATGCAGTTTTTAAAATTCATGGAACGCATTATCATTTTTTCTATGCAAGTCGTTGCTTTTGGTGTGCAATTTTTCGCAGAATGCATCTACCACATAAATAAGTTTGCGAGCATAAAACTTGTACGGTAAATATATTTAAAAATCTTATATCAATTGATACGCGTTTGTTTGTGTTTTTAGGTTGTGTGAAATAATAGTTTTTAGAATAAGAAGCGTGCATTTTTAGTGAAGTAATTCAATCCGTGTCATCTCCTTTGGGATCAATTTGAAACACAGTATAAGGTTGTGATGATTTCATAACTGATGAATCATTTTCCTGGTCGTTAGTTGGACTGGTGCTGGACAAACCAATGTTTAAAGGGGACTCTATGGTTGCGTTAACAGTGTCATCAGAAATATCAGACTCTGTGATAAATTTAACTTTTGGTCGGTTGCCTGGATCCGTTTCTTGCAATAAAGTATCGGAGGAAGACGGTATAATTTGAGTGGGAACATTTACAAACTTTTTCATCTTTGGGCGTTGTTTGAGGATTTTGGGACTTTCTTTCTGTTCGGAGTGCACGGTATGAATAGGGAATGTAGGAGACTCGTTAGGAGTGAAATCGTCACTGAGCATAGAAGTGGCATCAGGTGTATTCTAGAAACAAAAATGTAAAAATAATCCTAAGACAAAAATTTGTGAAAAGTTTAATGTTTACTGAATTATTCTGTATTTAAATTTCAGTATTTAATAATAATTTTTATGAATACTAAACTTATTTTACTGAAAATACGTTTTAGATTCATCAACAACAATATTATGTCGCATTTAGTTTTTTTTTTAAAGATTTGGGTTACTTTTTTGGCTTTCGCTTTTTTTTCCTTCAATTTTTTCATCTGTTGATGTTTGTGATTGTCTACAAAAATTTGGACAAACTCAAAATATTGTTCATATATTTTATTGATACACATTTTTTTATTCTACTCGTGTTTTAATTTAATTTTATATTTATTTTATAAATCTAGTTTGTGTAATATTACACTAAGTTACCTAAAAAACTTGGCTGTCAGTAATTATTATTGTTTGGGTATTTTTTGGCAGTTGGAGCCATTTATTTAAGACGAGATATCCTCTACATAATTTACAGGGTAAAAAAACAGGTAAGAACTCAGTTACCTTGATCAGCTCGACCTTAACGTGTACCAGTTGGAAGTCAGCCACCAATATTACTCGCAGTAACAGCCACACCACAGCACCGCACCACAGTACTGTGTACATCCACGCCGACGCTACACTCAGCAACACGTAGATATTAAAGTTGTTTATATTCTCGTCATCAAATGAACTAGAAAAAAAAACTTTTTAAAAACCTACAGGAAGTTTATCAGTCATCGTCGCCATCATTTCCCTATCCGCCCCCAGTGTTACTTATATCAGAATAACTCTTGTTGGATAAAAGGTAAGGTGATCAGTCTTGCACATCAGGTGCCATTTCAGCGACAATACAATATTGCAGTGTAGAACCACCTTTAAAACAAGTATTTCACGTCCACTCTAACCACGATGTGGACCCTTCTCTCAATTTCCTATTTAAAGATTTTAACTGAGAATAGCTAATGATTCAAAAATACTCTTCCAGGGTTCTGGTTCTTTTTCACAGAAGTTTATCGAGATTATTACTATTTCAACAGAGAAAGAGAATCTCTTCGACAAATGAATGTGGGAGTCTAGGTATTTACACGGCTTGTGACTTACTATATTGATTTACCACACAAAACCATTTTTGTTATTTTGAGGCTGCCATAATTTTTTTCAAGGTCTAGCTTTGGTCAAATGGTTATTTATGATAGGTGAACTAACTTGCAAATGGTGGTGACATACACCCGTATTTAAAATAAATTATATTTGTTTATTGTTTTTTTTTTTTTTCATTTAAATTCTTGTATTGTTTTCAATAATATATTTTTGGAATACAATTTAGGAGAACAATAAACTTCCTCATAGAGAGGTACATTTTATTAACAAAATATCACTTACTTTTCGGGTCTTGTCATATTATTAAATTTCAAGGAAAATTCTTTCATTCCATTCTGCAATGTAGCTGTAAACACGATGCATAGTATTCCATAAATAAAACAGAATACAAATGCTGGAATAACTATCCGCCAAGGTTTTTTTATTCTAAAAAGAAAGATGCAATTATAATAAAAAGGTATGTAGGAAATACATACAAGCAAATAATATTTATGAAAACTCAATTAAGATATCAATAATAACACAAATTAAATTGAAATATTCTGTAAATAAATATGTATCTTCAAAGATTTTAGTTTATGCAACTACATATGTAGAAGCAATTTAAAAAAAAAAAAACATTTACATTCTTTTGATTTACCCACATATTGCCATTTTGGAACTATTTTAAACTACTTATGTAGTTGCAAATAACTCAATGGGAATCAAGTTGTGGTAGAGTAAGGTTCGTATCTCGGATTTCTGATTCGTGTGCGCAACACTAGCACAGGACCACAACTCGGTTCAGTTATTTATAATTATTATTATGATTGTTGTTTTTTGTTTTACTTTGGAGTTGGCATTATTTTTATGTTTAACTGTTTGCTCCAGAAATAAAAAAATAATCAGAACAAGTCTTTCATGATTTCATAATACACCTGAATCACTTTTTACGATAACACGGTATAAAAATGAATATTACGCATTGTGTAATATGTAAAAGTAATACAAGTATCCTATTTGTTTTTGTAATTCCCTCCATCACTCTTTTACTTACTAGGCACAGAGGGGTATGCACATGAAAAGGGTAATAATAATCTTGGTTACAACTTTTTTTGAGTAATTTACTGTCATGATAATCGTTTGGGGTTCGAACCATCAGTAGGGTCGCAGTGAGTCACATCTTGCTGGAGGGAGTAATTCTATTAAATGCTGCGAATGCCCAGTTGCATTCCACCGGTAACACTACTGACTAGTCCAACTCGTTAGCGTCCACGTCCCGAACCATGGGCAATGGGATTAAACTCATAACGGTGTGATCACAGCGGATAACGACAGGATGAAAGGTGAGATTCTGGCGCCTCCAAACCAGAACCAACCAGCTAAAGGAAGGTAACCCTGGCCTGTTGTGGAGCAAAAAAAAAATGTAAATGTAAAATGTAACCCTAACAGAAGAATCCACCAGAGAAGGCAACGGGAAACCACTATGGTCATCTTTTCCCAGGAATCACTATGGCGAGTACATCCGACAAGCAGTTGTCCTGGCCTCGGAGTAGCGCATGACCGAGGTGCTTTCGCTGTAGTGATCGCCAACGTCAAGGGGACCTGATTAGGCACCGCAAGAAGAAGATAACTCTTTAACCAGCAAAGGTTTTTTTTTTTTATTTCGATGGTTTACCCCACTAAAGCTTTTGATTATGATCCCGCCAGCAGTGATAAAAAATAAAAAAATCTTAAAACCCAAAATTTTTAAAACTGGTACCCGTGCCGTGCCATTTTAAATATTGAGTTGGCAAAGGCAAACTCACGCTCATATGAAAGCAGTTGCAAAGGGTTATATATTTATTTTTAATTACGGTACAGTAAAAAGTAAACAATTTCTTTTTTTTTAAATTCCAAAATGATTTTTATACAAGGCAACCAATCCATCGTTGTTCTTTATTTGGTATATTTTGTTTTACACAGAACTGCGTGGAACATATCCAAAGTGTAAAAAGAAGATTCGGTGTAGTAACATTTTGTCAATGTTAATAATCACATTTTTACCAAAACTTTTTTGCAAGAATGATTTTTTGGATTTTATTTAAAATTTAGGGCCCTAAAAAAATTTTACAATTTTAAAACTAAAAAAAACGAATCATTCGGATAACTCACCCGCTACACATGATAAAGAAAGCTGTCCAGATTATAGAAAATATAACCGACATGATGGGATTATTAAAAGGCAAAGAACACACACTGTAATCGGCCCATTGGGAATTTATAAAATGCACCGGAATATCTGCAAGAAAATACTGATTTCATTAAATTAGAAAAATTTAACTTGCCCTCTACATACCGCATCAGAGAACTTAAGTCTCTTTGAAGGTGCCCACGAACAAGGAAAAGTTGATCATTGCCTCTATTTTATCAAGCCTCTATTTCAGAGGCTTGTCAGCAGGTGTGAAAGAGAAAATATGGGAGGAGGTTATGGAAATACACAACACCCAGACCAATTGAGAAAATAATCTTTCTTAGATTTTTTTAAATTGCAACTGGCGGAAATCAAACCCGCGACACCAGTTTCACAGTTGGCCATCTAACCAAATGCGCCACGGAACATGTCACAATATTTACTTTATTGTATTGAGGAAAAGAGGGAAGTAAAATCTTCAATGACTGAAATTAAATTGATTGGACTGATCAATTCGCCGAAATTATTACAAAACCTTTTAAAAGCCTTGAAATTATTTTTGGAGATCTGTATATCTGACAGGACCTTTGAAAGGGCCATGAAAAGAATTTTAAAAATGGGGAATTTAAAACATAGGCAAACACTCTTATCCATGTAATGCAATTTCAAAGAAAAGGGGAAATATTCCCTTGACCGGGAGTGCCAGGATAGTGATGGATATTACTTTTAAAATAAATATATAATGGCTCAACTAGTCAGTAAAAAGAGCATCTGTATATACATGTCTAAGAATTTCTTCTTCTCCTGGGCGCTGCCTGCATTTGGCCTCTTCCAGTCATGCATTGGCTCCTGTCTTTAGCCATCCTTCTTCAGTTTCCGCTCCCTCTTACCCTACTTCAGTCCTCTTCCGCACAATCTATCCATCACTATGTTGGTCTGCTTCTGGGCCACTTTCAATGGGTTATCCACTTGGAACTTTTAAAATTTCACCATAATATACTGCATTGGTACTTGTTCCAATTGCAGTGTATCTATCGATGATCAATTGTAATACACGTAAAAGTAACATGGTGTCCAGGCGGATGAAGAATACAGTTCTGTGAGTGAAATAGAACCAGAATCCTGGAGAATTGTTTTCTACTAGATATTACTTTGTAAAAATTCTTTAAAACAAGATCAAGTGGAAAAAAATTCGCCTATAAGTGTAGTATACTTGAGGTCCCAGGTTCCATTTCCGGGAAGATCGACTATGAAATATTTCTTTATAAAGGTGGCTTTACACTAAAATATTTCATTGTTGCATGTCATACGCTGCATTTACTTTAACAATGCGGTGCCATATACACCATCATGTGCAGATAGGAGTTTGATGATGAAAGTGATCAATCTTACGTCTTAACCCTTTTCCGAACATAGATTTAATGGAATTCTTAAACTTTTAATTTTTTTATTATATCATTTATAGCTTGAACGATTATATAATTTTCTTTTTTTTTTTGAACTCCATACATTAAATCGGCATCGTGGTGTAATAATCAGCGCGTTTGCCTACCTTACAAGAGGTCTCGGGTTCGATTCCCGACATGGTTGATGTGAAGAATTTATTTAAAAGGGTGTTTTCACACTGGAATATTTCATAGTCCCTGAACTGGTACCTGAAGCGCAAGACTGATCATCTTACCTTCATGTAACAAAAATGATCAAGATACGCTGCAATCGGTGTACCAATGCAGTGCCCTGTGCACCATTAGGTGCGAAAAGGGAATGATGATGAAAAATTTAAAAAAATAGTGGTACAAATTTGTACCGTCAGTGATTAATAACATCAAATGCATTCTCATATAAGAGATATAATATGAGTTATTGTACACCAGGACAAATTTGTACCATCAGGGAGCAAAAGGTTATGAAAAGGCGTTTGTTTGTTTTGAAAAAGTTAGGCGTTCAAGGATTATAAAATATTGCAAATAGTTCATGTCCATCTTGCCAGAAAATAAACCCAAGATCTCAAGCGTGTTAGGTAAACGAACTAACCAGTACACCACGAGGGACACAAATTGCCACATTTCTCAGGATTGTATTCTTTATTCTACCTGGATGCGAGAACTTATAGAATAGGTTTGATAGTAAAAGAACTTACGATTGCTAGTGTGTGTTGTATTGGAATCATTTGAACTTTGTGATTGGTTACGATAAGTGATGTTTTTCGGAAAAAGAAAGCAGTTATGGTCCAAGCTTACAAACATTATTTGGATGAAAATCACACACAAAATAGAGAAGAATGTTGAAAGGCCAAATAAAAAAATCTGGATGCCTGTAATACAATAAAAAAAAACATAAACATTATTAGAACTAGAGTAGAACATATTTCAGAAGAATCACGGTGTTATTAATTACTGTAAAACTAGTCAGGGTATTATCAATTTACAAATGAAATTAAACTGATTTGAGAAACTGTTTCTCTGTGGGGGAGAGGGGTGGCCACGGTTTCGCTAATACAGTTTCACGGAGCACTTTGATTTGTGAATCAATAATAACCTGACTAGTTTTTCCCAAAAACAGTTTAGTTAATCTTTGTGAAACTGTTTCAGCAGCTGGTTATACCAGATTTTATCTAGTGTATACCGCCGTGATTCTTCCAAATGTGTTTAATTATAGGTGGATACATACATTACAAAACTATTGTGAATGAATGCCTCGACATGGGTTGTGCCCAGTGAAGTGTTCATATAGAAAAAGATGTATTTGTTTCAAAGAAATCTGTTAGTCGCAGACTCATTGGACAGAGTTCTGATTCTTATTTTCAAGTACAAATATTTCAAGCAAAAATGACCTCAAAATCATAATGCAAAATGCAAATACTAATATTTTTAATAGCTATAAAGAAATCATGTATCTTATGACCTGCCATTCGAGTGCAGTTTGTGTCCAGGCGTAGAGAAGTAAACACATCCGGGAGTTCTTTTTTGCTTTAAACTATTGTTTGACATTATTTAGGAGTTATAAAATCTATATCATTGCTAAGGGTAAAATGTCCAAACCATGCTATGTTTTTAGTACGTAATTTAGATGCAGAATACCAGCCCAGAGCTAGTATGCCACCTTGTGGATTTGGTCACTAGCGCCATTAACGAAGTTTATATTATAGTGAAGTGCTAGTATGCATGTAGATGTCAATTTTGGTTTGAAAGGTTCAAATCGGGTAGTATAAATTTAAAAGTGTACCAAAATCTAAAATTTGATAACATATTAAAATCCTTGGTCGAGTCAGATCCTCGATAAACTAGTGAGGAATTATCGTAGACTCAAATCCCCATGGTCATCTGTGCAGTTACATTTACAATGCATCGGCAAAATGAATAAAATGGTAATTTGTGCAAAAAATGCGCAATTCCTTAGTGGTCCCATTACAAAAATATAGCCAGAATTACCAGATCCTCATCTAGGAAAGGGTTGTATTAGTTATTTCGTATTAGTCTTTATTAATTTAAGGAACAATATACACAGTAGAACACTTTTTATCCAAACACCAGTCATTCGGGTTGCCAAATATCTGGATCGTTATTTAATTATTTTGCAGCATTTTATATACAGTTAAAAATGATTAAATTACACAATAAAGTTAGGTTTGAAGACAGACCAGCGAAGATAATCGGGAGAAAAACGGAGATGTTATAATAACAAATATCATCAAATCAGTTAACTTTTCTGCACATGTTTAGTAAGTTTTAAATGTTATTCCAAATCGCTGTATTATTTCAAAAGTAATAAAAAAGTGATCTTAAGAGTAAATATTGCATTTCCTTAATTTAATCGTTAATCCCATTATCCGGATTTTGGCACATCTGAAGAATGTCTGGCACTCATTAATCTGGATAGTTGGAGTTTTACGGTAAACATATTATATGTAAATGTGACCGGGGACGATTTTTGTGTAAACAATGTTTGAATATTTACTTAATAATGTTAACTCATACCTAAATTAAGAAAACAAATATGATTTTCACAGAATATCAAGTCAAATCAAAGAACCATAATAATTTAAGCCATGTTTAAGCAGAGGTTAACCAAATCTTTACATTATCTTATGGAATATTAGTAATAGCATTTGGCATTGTATTAGCTACCTGGATATAAATTAAATAAATGTATACAATATAGGTTGATTCTTAATTTTTAAGTGCATTACATTTAATAAAACAATTCTTACCTCTCCATATTCCATTTATTTTGGAAGCATCTAGCTCAACTAACTTATGATAATCATACAAAAGCTGCTTCATTTTTATTTAGAAAATTGAGCAATTTCGAGTTTAATTCACTGGTAGAAGGATATGAGCTTACTTATCCTGAAATATCCAATAAATTTACAATCTCAAAAATATAAACAAAAACAATGTTTGAAATACGAGTATATCAAGAGAATATTTTTTTAATGCTTCAGAATTTAGAAACAGAAATAGACGCAATAATCGTTAATCGTTTTCCGATGACATCACCTTACGAATGCTGTCTTTTTCTACAAGCAAATAAAGTTATCAATGCGATTATGATGTCATTCTTAGTAAAGCATACATTTAGATACCGCGATAGATGCATGAAAAATACACTACATTAACTGAACTTTGAAGATAACGCAATACGAAATTAAAACAGAATTGTATTTTGGTATTTACTAGTTACGGAGTACCGGATACGACGGATATAAGCCGGCAAATGTAAACAGTTTATAACGAAATAACACAAAGCACATTTAAACACAATATTTGTGTTTAAGGTAAAATATTGACACAATGTCCACAAATAAGCTTTTTTCGTATTATATAAGGGAATGTTGAAGTTTAATTTTGACAGTATTCCAGTTTAATGATAATTTTTTGAGCACTTTTTGAAGTTTGAAGCGTGTTGCCTTTTGTTTATTTGTATTTCTCGTTTTCGTAACTATGGCAACTGGCAACATTTGCAAATAAATGTAAAAAAATCAATATAGCACATACCTACCTACCTAATATTGGAATTTACTATGGAAAACCAACACCTTTTCAGGGGGAGTTGAAAAAAATACGAAATATTTGTATCAAAAATCGAGTTGTGGTCCTGTGGCTAGTGTCTCGGATTCACGGACCGAAAATCCGCGGTTCGAATCCTACTCTACCCCAACTTGATTCCCATTTTCTAATAGTGAGTTATTTACAACTCATTGAAAATGGCCCTCAAAATTAAATATTTTGTAAATCATAAGAACGCAAATATTTCTTTTTCCAAAAAAAATAAAATAATTATATGTTTACAAAGGCAAATGAACAATTGCGATTTAAATATGTTTACCAATTTTCGTTTGATTTATTGGGAACGTTAGTTTATCAATAACTTATTTTTCTATCAATCACTTACCTTCGTTATAAAATATATCTAGTTTTTCAAATAAAAAAGGAATACTGGCATTCTTGTAATTTCAAAAATATTTTGGGTTTGTCCAAATTTTTGTAGACAAGAACTGGATTCAACTCCCTAGGGAGCTGTTTATATATTTAATTTGGTAATGTATCTAAAATAAAACAAGTTTACTGGATTATAAGTCTACTTTATTTTTTATAAAATATACAAAGGGTATATTGTGACGCGTTTCGTCTTGTTAGGACATTTTCAAACAAACTAACTTAAATATTTACAAAGTTTCTTTATATGCTATTATACACTTTTTGGTTATAAGGAAACTTTAAAAATATCCTAACAAAACGAAACGCGTCACAATATATACGCGTAACAAATCGGGTTGTGGTCCTGTGGCTAGTGTCTCGGATTCACGGACCAAAGGTCCGTGGTTCGAATCCCACTCTACTCCAACTCGATTCCATTTTCTTATAGTGAGTTATTTACAACTCGTTGAAAATGGCCCTCAAAATTAAATATTTGGGTAAATCATAAGAACACAAATATTTCTTTTAAAAAAAAATATATATATATATATACCCTTTGTATATTGTATAAAAAATAAAGTAGAATTATAATCCAATAAACTTGGTTTATTTTGGATACATTACCAAATCAAATATGGAATTCTACCAATTGTCTGCATACACAATAAATAATAAACAAATGTTTATATGTTATTTATATAACTGTTCATGTATCTATATTTCCTTCTCTTAAACGTTATTCATCTCTGTTGTAATATGTTAATATAAACAGCTCCCCAGGGAGTCGAATCCAATTCTTGTCTACAAAAATTTGGACAAACTCAAAATATTGTTGATAAATTACCTGGTCCATGAAGAAGTATAGAAATCGAAAAAATAACATTTTCAGGCATTGCTTAGTATGCAGGTGAAATAATTCAATTAGATGAATCTCACCCGCATAAATAAAGGTTTCTGCTCTTT
This sequence comes from Micrasema longulum, assembly GCF_059751315.1. Classification (NCBI taxonomy): domain Eukaryota; kingdom Metazoa; phylum Arthropoda; class Insecta; order Trichoptera; family Brachycentridae; genus Micrasema; species Micrasema longulum. The sequence continues at coordinate 346,376 of NW_028277577.1, read as the reverse complement.
AACTTCACCAACATCAACAGATGAAAGAATTGAAGGAATATAGATGTTCAAATATGGGCAGAATGGTGAATGTTACACAGTGAGTAAAGTGGCCACTTAAACCAGCCATCGATAGGTCATAAGCCCTGTAGATGCCTAGACTTCTATATTACCTTCTCTTAAATGTTCTTTATCGCTATTGTAATATGTTCTTCTGATTTGCCCAAATATTTCAATTTTGGTGGCCATTTTAAAAGAGTTGTAAATAACTTACTATTAGAAAATGGAAATCAAGTTGGGGAGTAGGGTTAACCCTACTTCCAAACTTGATTTCGAACCTCGGGCATCTGATTCGCTAGTCTTCAAAGTAAGCAAAATTGAAATGGTTGATTTTTGTTCAGTGGCTATCCATACCATTTAGGTGACCCTATGAGCATCTGCATGCGTAAGGGCCACAGCGTTATAATGGCGACTAATTTGGGGGCCACGACAATGCAACGCTACAATGGCCACGGGACCACAACCCGATTATATCTGATATAAGTTGACAGCAGCAGTCAAAATATTTTGCATTTATACAGGGTGTTCTTTAAACCCTGTAAGATCCGAAACCACAATGATCAGTATGGGCAAATATACATTTTAACATATTAAAAAATATATTTAGAAAAAGGAAAAATTTTCAAAATTAAAGATAAAAAAAAAATGGTTGCTTACTTCTGGAGAAGTGAGGGGAGCGCGGCGCAGTATCAGATTCCCCCCTCCCTCTTTTCGTTTATCCCCTGCAGAAGTAAGCGAACATTTGCTTTTTTGATATTTAATTTTTTAAAATTTTATTTGTTCTAAAAAAATATTTTAATGCGCCAATATGTCTTCTTGTTCATATTGATCATTGTGGTTTCAAATGTGAAGGACTAAAAGCCAGTTGCGTCATAAAAAGTTAAGTTAAATAAAAATTGTTACATTTTCCTCAAAATAGGCAAAAACGATTTGCTTTATTTTTTTGAGCAACTCATTTTATCCATTTTGATGAAAACGCGACAATTATTTCACTTTAAACATTATATTTAACTTGACTTTTTATGATGCAATTGCCCCTAAATCAGTCAACGTTCATGTAAATATGTACTTTGATTATTCAAATTGATGATGTTTCGAATCATGTGAACCATGATGTTCTAAAGATATAAAAGAAGATGAATTACAGTACGAAATAACAATGGATTGATGTGTTTGAATTTTTGAAATGCCTTCTAAGTTTACTAGGAACAAATGTACTTTCAAAATGAGTTTTTCATCGAAAAAATCCTCACTTAAAGTTGTAACGTTGCCCGCTATGCTCATTGTAAAAATGCAAAATGGGCAGTTGTGAAAACATTTATTCTGAATTACAACTTATAATCGATATTAAAATGCCATTCCTTTTTAAAATAAATTATCACTTCAGTAAGTTGTGTGTGATTGTTTCCTTATTTTAGCGTTCCAACACACCAACCCTCAGTTTTTCGTATCCTCTATCTGCAAAAGTATTTTTTCATACAGTTGGCCGCCTTAAATAAGGGAAATTCACAAAACAACTATCAAGGTACCTAACGAATTTTTTATAAATAAGTTATCATAATTTTGAGATCAGGAACAACTAGGGTACCAACCTCGAACCTCCAGAGACAGTGTCCGCCACTGGGGTGACAGTCCCTATTGCGAAGTGTTTTACCCCCCTTGTGTTGGTAGTCATGGAGTTTTACCCCCCTTGTGTTGGTAGTAATGGAATTGGTAGTATCGCATCGCTATTTCGAGTAAGCGCTACGCACTTGCTACGTACGAGCGCTGATGTCGCATCATGACGTCACACAGTTAGAAAAAGCAAATGGCGCATGTGTGAAAAACGGTTTAAATTTAAAACCTTTGTTAATCTTAAATCTACGGCGTGCGTGTCCTGTTTTCGTTATTTTTTCGGTTTGTGTCAGTCTTCTCACCTTTTCTCTTCTATTAAAAGCAAAAAGCGCGTGTGAAAAATGGTTTAAATTTAAAACGTGTGTTAACCTTAAATCTACGGCGTGCGTGTGTCTTCTCACCTTTTCTCTTCTATTTTTCTCGCCTGTGATAATTATAACAATGTCAAAAAAGTGTAGTATGCTTTCTTGCCATGTATCCGGGGACATCGTCAAACTATATCGCTTTGCCAAAATTAGACACATCACATAGTAGAATTCGCTATGCATTTCGCGTATGTCAAAGACATTTTCAGGCAAAGTTCATTGAGGGAAACTGTAGGCTACTTCCTGAAGCAGCACCGGCTTTATTTACTGAAGAACATATAGCCAAGGAAGCAAAAATAAAAATTTTATATACCACAAAACTGCGCTAATTTTGTCCCTTGCTTTGTTGAAAAACTCTCCCAAGGGTTACATACTCGTGCAGAAAATTTTTGCATCGCCTTCAAGACGAACCTTATATAGACTTCTTGGAGGATTGAGTTTCCGAACAGGAATAAATGCAAACACGAGCATTTTTTAAAAATATTAATTAATATTTAATAATTTCGCTGTCACCATAACTATCTTTTGGTGTGAAAAATGAAGGACTCCAAAGGCTTCTCGATTTTGGAATTGAGAAAAAGCCAGGTTTGTTTTTAAAAAAAAATTTAGTATTGCAAACAAATTATTTAGTTCCATTTGTAATGTCATAATTTTGAGAATATATATTTTTTTCTTATTTCAGATTTGCGGACCATGCCCTGGTTTTTATGATAAGGGAGATTTTTTATGATATTGCTTACTATTTCTGTGAAGGGACAACTCCTGCCATTGAGTTAAATGTATTCGGGAAGTGTACGCTGCTGTTTCAGACACTGGTTTTATTATTAAGGCCAGTATATGTGACCAAGGTGCAACGAATGTTGGAGCACTTAAATATTTAAGAGAAGAAACACGAAGAATGTATTTGATTAATGGGAAAGATTATGGTAATAATTATTTTTAATATTTTATTAATAAAAAACTTTGCATTTATACGTCAATCATGAAATTAATATTAGTTAGAAAACAAGGTTCTGGTATTCAAAATTACCCATCATCAAATGTTAACATAAACTTGCAAAGGTTTGTATTTACACCTAATGATGGGTGATGAATTCTGAATACCCAAGACTTGTGTACTAACTAATATTAAACTCGTATGTGGTGTATAAATACAAAGTGTTTTTTATTTAAAATTAATTCTACAAATTAATTTCTAAAACGGTAGATAGAATTATTTTTATTTCCTTAGTTTATAAATGCAAAATTACATTCAGATTTTCTTTACAAATATTTTAAATAATACTACTTCAGTTTTATATTATGTTTAATGTTTTATTGAAATTTGTTTGCAGATGAAACATTTTTTGAAATATGTAGTCATAAGGTTTTTATAATTTATGACCTCCCCCATTTGATAAAGGGGTTAAAAAATAATTTTCTCAATAAAAATACATCAACTGAGGCTAAAATTTCAAGTTGTAATGATTTAATTTTTGTGTATGAACGGTGACGCAAGGATTGGAGATGTGAGGTTATTGAAATCAATACACGATGCACACATTATACCTGATAAAATCCGAAAAATGAAAGTAAGCAACTGAGTGTTGAATGAAAGGACGGTTGCTGCTCTTCGTTTTGCTGCAGAATTTGGTATGTATCTAAATGTGCCGGATGAGATCAAAATATGAATTAAAAATATTTAGTCTTTAATAAATACTTGTTTTTTTCTATTTCAGAGTCATCACCCAAAAAATTAAGTTTGTTAGCCACCAGTGATGTCGTCTTATTCTTCGACAAACTCTCCGACAGTACAAATGGTGCTACCAACTTTTCCAAGGGTAAAATGAGATACATTACTACACCGCAGTCTACACACCATGCATTTTGGATTGATGCTATTAACAAATTGAAGAAAATGAAATTTGAATTCAGGAAGAGAGACGATTGTACCATCTCTAAAAAACTATATTTTGACCATCAAAGGTGTTCAAGGGCTCTGGGCAGACTTGCATCAGGCTGGTAATAAAAAACTAGTTCTGCGACGTCTCAACCAAGATCCATTGGAAAACTTTTTTGGTACAATAAGAATGTACAATGGAAAGAATGTGAATCCAACATGCAGAGACTTTGTCAACACTTTTAAGTCTGCACTTATTAGTAATTTTTTGTCGTCACACTCTCCGACACTTAACTGTGAAGACGATAGAGGGCGCATGATACTAAACCTGAAAGAGTTTTTAAGTTTCTCTCGTGATGGTCCCACATTACTTTCAGAACCTGAGCTCAATAATGAATCTAGGATGTCATTATCTAGTTTGTTAATAGCAGAATGCAATAGCATTACTGTGCATGATGTATCTATTTTACGCTCTCAACAGGAGAGAAGTAAAGTTGGAGCCCATGGATATTCTGCTGGTTGGATTTGTCGTAGATTGTTAAGTGACAATATTTGTGAGGCCTGCAAACAATCCCTTACTCAGTCAGAAGCTTCAATTCATCACAAATATGTATTGTTGAGAGAGAGAACTGGTTATTATTTAAAATTAGCATATAATAGCCTTCTGAATTTATTTACAAGGTGGATTGAAAGTATTAATGGGTATTTAAATAATCCAAATAATCTTATTCAATCAAATATCCATAAAAACTTGCAGTATATAATAGAGGAAAATTTAAATTTTGAGTGGTTATAAATGTAATAAAAGTAAAATTTGTAAAGCTGATTTTCAAATTACAACTATTCAATTAGACACAGGAAATAAATAAAATATTGTCAGGAAAATATGATTCTATTTAGAATGTAAGTAATTTTAGAAGTAATTTTACTTGATTCGAATCTAAATGTTTTACAAAAATTGGCTGTTGTAAAAAGCAAAAAATATTAATCATTAATTTGTATTTTAAAATCATTAATTTGTATTTAAGTAACTGTTATTTATTTACTCTTGCATATAAATACAGATGGTTTTTATCACATATTTTTAAATAAACAATTCTTATTGATCTATTTATTTATTTATTGTTGCAAAATGAATATGTTATGTATTTGTATAGCTAAAATACAGTATTTCTTTTAAATATGGACCTTTATTGTTCACATCATTATTGCAAATTAAATATGTTATGTCTTTTTTTAGCTAACATACAGTATTTTTTTTAAATATGGACTTCACTTTATTTGTTCAGTACACAAAATATGACATTTTTGCTTTTAATGTGCAATAAGTAGATATTATTTTAATAAGTAGCATTAAGCTGTTGCAATTATATTCTGAGATAAGAGCTATTCTATCATTTTTAAATTTTTCTGTAATCATAACTTCCAGAAAGAAATTTTGATGTGAAAAGGGGCTAATTATTTTGAAATTTTTTGTATTATATAAAGTTGATGTATTCTGAACTGGGAGTATGTGCACATTCCGTTATACTAGGATCCCTATTGATTTTCTGATCCCACTTGTAGCAAGATCCCACGGTATTGGTTGATATAGATTTTTATCCACATCTGTCAACAGTCATATATCTTTTAACAAGATATTATTATGGTATCAATAAAATAAATAGTCCAGAGATTGATTCTCAAAGTGTATTCCTTGTTCATTGATAGGAATAAGTCTAGTGTTCTCCTTAAAAATATTGTTTTTGTTGGTTACAATATTTTTGCGATTATGTCTCGATAATACAATACACTAAATACAAAATATAACAACCGTTTACAAGTGAACAATACAACACTGTTCTTTCCCAGGATCCAAGTGGAATTATTGTATTGTCCCAGAATATTGTCTTATGTGGTTGATGCTGTTTATTAGACAATATTTTCATATCTTTTATATTGTACTCCTGTAAATGGAACTTTAAGCTATGCATTAAAACATGCAGGATCCCGCTAATACGAGGATTTCACTGGATTGAATTTTTTTCATTCTGCAAAAACCTAGATTGAAAATCAGCTGCAGGGTTGGAAGCCCTAATCTGAACCACGACACATTATTTTTCTTTTATGCGTTTTAAAGTTGTATCAAATTTAATTTAAATGTAATGTTTTATTCTGAATAAAGACTAAAATATATACATTAAAACTATAAACATGTTATATAAGTATATATATATAGAATTCAAATAAGTTTAGCTCTTCAGAAAGTATTGTATTCCAATGTTATCTTTTTTTGTTGCATAAATCTGTATTATATCAACTTAAATATATCCATATATGTATTGAAGCGTTCAATTAGCATGTTTTTCTTTCCAGAACTTAAAATAAAAATTGTCATGTTTAAGTATGTGTTCCATGTTGGCGTTTTTTTATCCAACTTAACACTGAATCAAAGTTAACAACGTAAACTAAATTATTAAAAAAATCATGTTCCATATAAAGTGTCTTTTTTTTCATCTCCTCTGTCTTCAAAGCCTCTTTACCATTAATGATCAGTGTTAGGGCAAGTTTGCTTTATAAAAGTTTGTTGTTAAATGTGGTGAATTCACTTTTAAATCACAAAAAAGGAAAGTAAGATTTTTTATTAAATTTTATGGGTTGGCAATCAATTCCCAAAACTCATTATTTTCGAAATGCAGAATCATTAATGATAGAGAAGCTTTAATTCCTTCATAATATAAACTTGTAGTTTGATCAGTAGTAATAATTAAAAATCCGTGGTAAAAGTAACAATTTGGAAAAAAAGTGAATACTTCTGATTTTTAACTATTACTCATGATCAAGCTATGAGCTGTAAAAACTTTTAGGGAAAGTTTTGAATTTCCCGCGGATTTTTTTTTCGATGGATATAAGCGCCAACGTGAAATAGCGCAAATACAAAATTTGACCAATAGGAATGTGTTATTATACCTAAACGTCAATTAGTTGTTACGGCGCCGTAGTACTAAGTGGCAGATCTGAACTAGTAATAGTTCTACATTATCTCTGGTGTCCGCGACAGACCGTATTTGTTTTGAAAAACATTGCTTACGTTAGAAATCATAAATTCAAATGGCTTTAGAGGAAGGAAGAAAATCCATTCAAAGAACGTTCCTTGGAAAGACTTGTCTTAGCAGAATTAAGTGAAAAATATTAGTGTTCGGCCATTTTCAAAATAGCTGCAACTTGCAACAATAATAGATTCACAAAAAAAGTTAAATCATTTCACGAAACAATAATCCAGAAAGCGATTTTACTTCATCTCTACCACAGACTACAGATCTCTACCCCCGCTAGTGGGTGCGAAATTTTGAAAAAAGGTTTCACGGAAAAAAAATGTTGCTCATTAATTATTGTGTCAAAGTGTATTTCTCGGTTTTCTTATTTATTTTACCATTATTACCATTGTTTTTATTGAATCGGGAGTTTTAAAAAAACGTCAGTTGAGTAATAAAAAAAATCTACACGTACCTAATGCAAATTATAAATGACCCACAAAAACTATTAATCAAAGTATTTTTTTCACCCATCCATATAGTTTTTCCTGTCGTTTGTGTGCGAGATGTGAACGACAGCAGTGGGAAGTCCCATATACCAAAGATATAAGATACCAAATTTGAATAAAATAAAAAAAACTTAGTGAAACAAACTTCAAAATGTTGATGTCAAAATTCAAAATGTCAAATGTCGATAAAACAACAAAACTTAAAACTACTAGCAACCGAGTGAACCAAATTTTATTACAACATCATAAACAATGTCGAATCGTGATAAATATAATTTGCAAGTGTTCGATTCGCACTTGTAGGTGTTTGAGAACTATTCTTAACTTAAGATCAATAGTGGGAAATAAAGTTAGTTTCCAAGACGACAAATTGTGTTTTCAACACTTTCAATTGGAGTACCCACCCATTATTTTCTAAGTTTGCGTGATCCCGTTCATGTCGTTTGAATAAATTTATACTCACGACAACGACGAAGTCTTCGCGACGTTTTGCACGCGACAATCATGTCAGATGACAAGGTAAATACTATAATTATGTTGAAATTATCATAAGCGTGCTATATGGCTTGCCTCTGTTGTAAAGTAATAACTACTCTGTACATTTTCGTGAAGAGTTTCGGGCTCGATTCCCCGCCGAGTCGAGTTGCAAGGAAAAAGTGATTTTTATTTTAATTTTCTGTAGTACCAATTTAGTAGTGAATAACGTCTGTTAGTTTAGTATCATTACTATGCTTTCTGATTTTTCAAAGTAAGTTTCGTAAAGTTTAAGTGTAAAAAAAAAACAAACAGGAGTGATAACTTTGGTTTTTTGTGCCAAATGAACCCATGGTAGGTCTGGTTCTGTATACCCTGTCAGCCTAACTAGGTGAAACCTGATTAAATAATTGTTTTGCACTGCAATAGTTCACTGTCTCTAAACTAGTACTTGAAGCGTAATACTGTTACCTCAGACGTTTGAGATACGCTTGGTGTACTAATGCAATCTTGCAAAACCTCTTGAATTGTAGGCAAATCCGCTGACCATTTGACCACGAAGCTAATGTATTTTTAGGTATGGATAAAGGATTGATGATAATGATATAATATTGCCATTATCTAATGTGTTTATTTTTCATGATACAGAAGTCATCCGATGATGATGTGGATCCACGACTGGAATTTATCAGCACGTTCGTGTTAAAGGCTTTAAGACTCAAAGCAGACAAATGGCAGAAAATGATGCAAGGAGACGAGAAGGTTGTGCAATATAATTGAAAATGAAATAAAACAAAGAATGTAAAATTAAATTAAAATACACACAAATGTATTTAAAAAAAATTTAAACATAAAATATAATTTATACGGAGGTTATTTTAGAATCAGGTTGTGGTCCCGTGGCTAGATGTCATGTATTCACAGATAAAAACGTCCGAGGTTCGCGCCCCACTCTACCACAACTTGATTATCATTTTACAATAGCGAGTTATTTATAACTTCAACAATGTTTGAGTATGTCCAAATGCTTGCCGACTGGCTGGATTTCCTCCCTAGGGAGTTATTCATATTTAAATTTATTTCAACAGAGAGGGAAAATATTTTTGAGAAGGGAATATGGAAGTCTAGGCATTTACAGGGCTTATGACCTGTCATTGGCTGGTTTAAGTGGCCACTTTACACACTGTGTAACATTCACCATTCTGCCCATCTTTCAAAATCCACATTTCCTCAACTCTTCCATCTGTTGACCTTTGTGAAGTAAAAGAGCTGAAACCTTTATCACGTGGGTGAGATTCACCGGGCTGAACCAAATCACCTACTAGGCAACGCCTGAAAACAATTTTCCAATTTTTATACTTAGAGTTAAGGAAATGTGGATGTTAAAACGTGGGCAGAATGGTGAATGTTACACAGTGTGTAAAGTGGCCATTTAAACCAGCCAATGACAGGTCATAAGCTCTGTAAATGCCTAGACTACCACATTCCCTTCTCAAAAATGTTTTCCCTAAATTGAAATATTTATAACTTGTTGAAAATGGCTCCCAAAATGGAAATATTTTGTTAAAAAGAGAGAAATCATTTTGAGAAAAATAAAATTTTATACCGATTTAAATAAAGATTTCAACAATGTATTATTTAAGAATGCTTTAAAATGAATGCCAATTGTATTTAAAATGTCTATAACATAGGTAGGCACAATTTTTGGTTAAATAATGTAAACGCTGAATTGCGCAATATTTATAATGAATATATTTGTTTTATTATACTTGGCATATGAATTGTACTACGCGCTCTCCTATAACTTAGTCAAACTTCTAACACAAATTCTTTCTAAAACGAGACTGACCCAGTCAAAATCCAGGCTCAAGGAAATTTTAATAAAAATGTGTCAATATTTTCAGAATGCAATGTTCAATTTTTTCGAAGAGATTACAGTTCCTCTGATAACTTTTCATGTGAACAACTTAGGGTTTCTTCAGCCTCATATTGGGTATTGCCAGAGTGTCAAGAGTAAAGTCATTTACTTTGTACGAAATTCGCCTCAAGCTGTGACGAAGGAGAACGTGAGATGTGTAAGTAAGAACTCTTATTAAAATTTATTATCTCCTTGAAATAAGGAAAAAGGTAACTCTCCTAAATAAAAGGGAGGTTAAGGTGTGACCAATGATGTTTTGTTAAATAGCCACAGCATAAATTGAATAATTTGTGAATAATTCCTTCCTTGCCATTTTCTAACAAACTTTCATTATGATCGGACATGACGCTGTACAAAATTTTGCCATTGTGTGTAATGATAAAATGGTTTAATTACACTACAACTGAAAAGCAGAACAGATCTATTGTTCACTACGGGGCGGACTTAACACCTACTTACCATACCACTTGAATACCTTTATAATCTGAGTTATTCAATAGGTAAATAATTATTTATATTGTCAGTCAGCGTGCATTACTACCAATCTACTAAATCAACTTTTTCCAGAAGAGAATAAAAACTATTTTTAAAGTCAAATCTAACACATTATTTGCTCCGATGTGCGGTACTGTTATTTTTCATGAAGCTCGTCTACTATTGGTCCCACGCATATCGTATGATTAGGGAACATCCAATTAGTGATAAAAATCTCCCCATATTGAAATATAATTTTTGTAATGCAGGCCGACCGATGACATTCTTAAGTATTTTTCCAAAATTTTAAAGCAAGTAAATTATAACACTCTTGGCCAGTGTCATAGCTATGGCAACAAGTTATGCATAAATATGAATTAAGGAAATATGTATCAGCATCTCTTTCCCACACTAATGTTTGCGTATGTACTGTGATTTGCTATTTTTTTTATTTCTAATTGTTGAGGGCAACACAATATTTGCTAAAGGCACGGTTATTAAGGAAATAAAGTGTTTATTTCTAGTTATGCGTTGGTGGGAGTAAATACTATCGCTATTTTTATGCAGAATGGTCTCAAGGTATACATACGGAGTCTTTTGAGTGCATTTTTTTAGGTATTGATTGTTGGAGAGCTCTCTCAGGAAACAGTGAGTGAGTTGACTGTTCTTACTGAAGAAATTTTTGCCCCACTTTTGTGCAATCCAAAAAATCATTGCAACTGGCCTGAACTTGTCATTGATGATGTAAAGAAACATGTTTACAGCTTCAAGAGTATTTTATACCAGGTATTTATTTCAGTTCAATTTTGGCATACGCGCAACCAATAACATCATTTCATCTGTTGACCTTCTCAAAAACGTTCTCCCTCTCTGTTGCAATATATGATTAAATTATACATTATAAATTGATTGCATGTGCACATAATATGAGGATTCATTGATATACATAGTCCACCCCTAACCTATTTCAAAGTGGATGAAAAAAGTTTTATACCTAGTTTTTTTTATGTAGTCCTCCTGGACTTGTATGCGCTTCTTCCATAGATGCTCCAACATTTCTATAGCTTCCTCTATAGAAAATCTGTCCAACCCTAGCCAACTACTCATCTACACAGCACATGACCTCATTGTTTTCAAAAAAATTATTTACACGAAAGTGTTCCTGGAGTTTTGAAAATAGCCGGTAGTCACTTGGGAATAGATCTGGTGAATATAAGAAGAGGTCAACCAATTCAAATCCAGCTTCGCGAATAGTAGCCATTGACACTAACGCCTTATTTTCTGGTGCATTGTCCAGCATTTTCGCACTGAACTGGGTTTTGCAATGGTCAGTGGCCTGTCGTAACTAAACTGTTGCGGGTTTTAACTTGTCTCTTGGTATTTTACTAAAGCATACACATTAGCTCAACCGGTCTACTCAAAGCAGGTAAGGGGTGGAGCATATCAATCAATCCTCAAATATCCAGGGAATCTTTAATTATAACGCTTTAACATTAATATGAAGTATCCTCTGGTTAAGTTAGATTAGGTTAGGATAGATATGCTTATTTCCAAAGAATCTATATAACACTACATAATTTTAACATCGATATGGAGTGTTTGCTGGCTAGGTTAGTCTCGTTCTAACTTGACTCCGGTCTAAGATGGTTTTTTTGTGAATGAATTTATTATATTGTCAACAATTTATCATTACGGATTTTCTTTCTAATCTCAGTTGATGGTGTTTGTATTTTACTATTAATTTTACAGATACAGGGAGAAATGAACAGCCAAGTGTTGTTACCTATGCCAGCTGGAGTAGAGAAGATATACCAAGCAGAAGACGATTGGATTAAAAGGTATATGATATTTTAATTAGCTTATTAATTGCTGATAAAACCCTTCAAATGAATTATCTTTGTTTTTGGATAATTTGTCAAAATGTTTTATTTCGTTTTAGTACACTGAAAAAAACATTGTAATCATACCCCTATCCACACCTGATGGTGCATAGGGTGTTGCATTACTATACTAAATCCAGTGTATTTTGATAATCTGTTGCATGAAGGCAAGGTGATCAGCCTAACGCTTCAGGCGCCATTCCAGGGGCAGTGAAAAATTGCACTGTAAAACCACCTTTAAAACAAATATTTCATGTCTACTCTACCAGAAATCGAACCTAAGACCTCAATCTCTACGAGGCGGACTTAATACCTACTTACCATACCACTTGAATACCTTTTTCAGGCATTTACTAGATTTTTTAAAAATATGTAAAAAATTAAAATACTCGTCCAAGAATTTGGTTCTATTTCACACTCAAAACTGTATTCTTCATCCTCCCGGACACATTAAAGAAAAATACAATTAACCAAATATCTTATCAATGTGACTAATATATATATATATTTTTTTTTTATTTATTTTAAAAGGTGTAGGTACTGAATGTGTCAATGGTGTCTTCCAAATTTCCTTTTTGCTTACAAAAAAATCTGTGAAAAAATCGATTCCTTGTTCTTTGTCTGTGTCTACGTCTGAAATAGAATCTGGCTCCTGGACAAGTGTTTTCAAATCAATGGCTACTCTCGGATTCTGAGAGTGGAGGTAAGGGCTGGGTCGATGTAAAATACTTGTTTAAACGGTGGTTCTACACTGCAATATTTTATTTTTCCTGGACTTGCACCTGAAGTGATCTGATTTGACCTTCCATATATCTGAAATAAATTTAGATATGCTGCATTTGGCATACCAAGATGCAGTACCATACAGCGAAATAATATGGAAGATTTTCTCTATTTCATATATTATTTGTACATCTTATTGAAAATCATTCGGCATATTATATCATGTGGTATGAATAGAAGATACACTTATTGAAACATTTTTGAAATAATTTCTAGTCGCGGTGAGAGAATGGATGTCTACTTGAAGACCAATATAGAAGGAGTTGTGATTCAGTGGGCTACGCAAATTAACAATGTTCTCAAAGAAGATTCTAGTATCTCTTTTAAGAAAACGCAATTTCCACTTCCCACAGCCGACATTCATTTCTGGTCCAATCGGCTGAAGAATCTGGAAGGAATATATTCGCAATTGCGTGACCCGCGAGTTAGGAAGATGGCCACCTATTTGGAGATGACGGACAGTGTTTATTTGCAATGTTTTAGAACTATGCTGACAAACCTCATTGCTGGTATTTATTTCCTTAGACTATTTCCTAGAATGTTTGATCAAACTAAAAGTTCTCCTTCCAGCTCAAATGTCTACCCTTGTTTCTTATTCCAATCAGCAAATTGTTTTTATTTATTTAATAAATGTTTCCTACTATTTATTATCAATCAACTTTTAAAAAATGCATCTTTTAATATTCATTTGTGTATATTTTATCTTTTTGTCACCGTGTTAGGTCACCAATATAGTGTTCTGATTTTAGAAGGTCCTGCGTGTAATTTTTTGGCTGATAATCTATATCCATATCCGTACTAATATACTAATTTCCTAATAAGAATACACTAATTTCCTAATACTAATATACTCATTTTCTAATACTAATATATTACTGTTTATGACTGTAAATGCTAAAATGTGTTTGTCTGTATGTTTGTTTGTGTTTCTTTCATGTCGCAATGGAGCGACCAACAGACATGATTTTTTCGCATAGGGATAGCAACAAGATAACAAGTTTCATAAAGCTACTTTTCATCCTGAAAAAAGATCACTCCCTCGGGAAAATTAATATTAAAACAGAATAACGATGCTATATCGCCATAGACCGACGGATTGTTGTTTTTAACCTAACAACCTAATCAACTAAGGCCCTTAGTGCCGATGAAACGGGGACAGTTTTCTGCTAGTAAATACTACAGTATTTTCCTAAAAGATAAAAGATATATTGATTTAATTAAATAAAAACAATTCCTTCTTTTATGATTAGGGGCAGTGGAAGCTAGAGACATTGTATTACACCAGAAGCCTCTCATATCTCACTTTGAAACATTTCAAAATACTAACTTTATGGAGAGCAAACCTTTGATTAGGCCCATGCTTCATTGCATTGGCTTGCTGTGGGGAAATTCACATTATTATTGCAAAACTGACAAAATCACAGGTAAGATCATTAACATTTTCTATATTTCTCTAAATTTAATCAAAATTAAAAAAAAAAAAAAGATAATTTTTTATTGGTGTGAGATGCACTCTTTTATAGTATAATAATTAGATGCTAATGTTAATGATTTTTTTCAGTTTTACTCCAACAGGTGTGTAACATGATGATTGAAAAATCTTCATCAACATGTGATCCTTCCTCCATATTTTTTGGGGAAGCCATCGAACAAGCTATCAAAATTCATGGAGTCATTGAGATTCTAGAATACTTTCTGTAAGTTTACTTATTGCTGTTTATTGAATATGCTATGCTATGTTTTAATTTATTATCTTCATAGCCTGCAAAATCTGCCTACCTAATCTTCCTAATTTATATCAACTTTATGGCAAAAGAACATTCAGCCAATACAAAAAAAAAATATATGCACTGTACCTGCACCTATGTGTAAACAAAACTGTATGCTTGACACTCCTGAACCCTATGGGCCAGTGGAGTGGCTGCATCCACAAACAGGGAACTATAAGATTGTTTAAAAATATATTTTAAAAAAATATTTTAAAAAATGTTTTCACCGAAACTTCAAGGATATTTCTCTAGTCACCAATCGGAATTTGAGACTGAGTATTCGAAAAAAGATTCGTATTCTGAAAAATGGTGGTCAAAGCTATATCAGCTCTCAAGTCACTGCGACCTGTGTGGATCAAATCAACAAATTGTGATGTCAAATAAAGATTTAATCAATCAATAATACAAAATAATATTTATTATTTTATTTTTACATGGTAATTTTTATGTAATAATATCTAAATGTACAAATACTAAACAAAAATTTTATATTCGTAATAAATTGATTCATTTTTTAAAATTTTGTATCTTAATGATTTGCAGTGAAACATACGAAATGAACAAAGCAAAGGTTGCGACGTTTTTTCCTCCAAACTTTGTGCCAATAATGTGGAATTTCAACGTCGACAAAGTATTTGCTCGATTTTTTACTTACCTTAGACGGCTTAAGATGGTAGAAGAAATGTTGCAGACTACTGTTGAGATGCTAAAGTTAGAAAAGGTGGAATATTCTGGCATCAGGGGGCGCACATACAGTGCCAGTACCTTGAAGGTAAATGTTGAAATACATTGTGGTGTTAATAATTTTCTTTGAAATTAATTTGTAGAAAAAAATATTTTATTATAAATAAATATCATTTAAATTTTTCTCCGTCTCATGTTCCAATGGTCAGCGCATTTACCTACCGTGCAAGAAGTTTGTGGTTCTTCCTGGCATGGTTTACATGGAATAAAAATTCAAAAATGTGTTTTTTTACGAGAATATTTCATAGACTGGCACTTGAAGTGTAAGACTGATTGTCTTGCCTTCATGTAACAAAAAATGATATAGATTAAACATGATGTATTATTTATCATATTCTTTGGCATAAACACTAACATGTTCTTTTTACGGGGGTAAAGTGAAGTAAATTTTGTTTTAGATATATGAAAAATACACCAACCTGTATCAGAAAATGTTTCAAATTCAATATAATCCTTTGGATCCAGAAGACGAAGCCTTCCTGGTAGATTACGAGAGTTTTTCCCTGAAGGTGGCCGATATTGACCATCGCTTGGCTAAAATATTTGGAGAGGCTTTCGATGAATGCGCTAACTTAGAAAGCATGTTTAAGGTATCCAATTCAGTCATAAGTAGTGTAAGTGCTGTTCCACCAAAAATTAATGAAAACAAAACTGTTTTGAGCTCAGAGTAATAATGCGCCAAGCTATAGAGAAGCAAAACGTAGGAAAACTATTCTATGACTATTGGGTATTAAGTTAGCTACAGTTCGCAGCAAAACAATGGGCCGTACTCAGGTCGAGAATTGCCAAACGGATGTTAATTTGCATTGTAATTACTTTTAAATATGTACCTGTGTATTTATTATTGCAGTGTTATTCCAATTTATTTTTCTATAATTTGCCTATATTTATTTTATAAAACTGAAAATACATGTGTTTGTTTATTTTTTTATTTATTTTATTTTATTTTGGAAATCAACAGTTCTACATACATATTTTTAGTAAACAAACAGATATAGTGTATAAACTCAGAACTAATAACAGATTTCCACATAGTATACAAAGTTAGTAAAGAAAATATATTACATATCAAATAAATACATACAATTTATACATATAAAAATGTTATTTTCATGTACTCAATAATCAAAGATTTTTTAATATTTATTTTAAGAACATTAAGTTACTGTAAATTGGGCGGGATAAGGACAAAAATGCTTGAAGAGAGGATAAGGAGGGGAGGGGAGATGTACATATTTATTGTTATAATGTCTACTAAGTTATATAATACATTTTTAGTGTAAATTTTAAATCTGACAGAGTGATGTTTGTGTAATATGTATTTTTAAATTTTGTATTGTACATTGAAAAAGTCCTACGAAAAAAAGCATTTTTAACATACAATGTTTTACTTATTGGTACATGAAACAGTTGGTACCGTCTACAAATCCTGGCTGGCACATGTATAGTTATTAAACCAAGCAGCTCTGTACAGTCAACTATTCCTGTCATAATTTTGTAAAGCAGTAGTTGGTTCGCACACACTCTGCGGTATTGTAGAGAAATAATTTCATGGAAGGTGGAGGCAGTGAGAGTAGATACATAAGAAATACCGGTTTTGTATTTAAGGTACTTTATAAATTTGTTTTGAATATTTTCTATTCTACTTATATATATGGCATACTGGGGATTCCATATCTGAGAGGCGTATTCCAAATGGCTTCTGACAAATGTATAATATAATGAAATAAGGGCCTTTGGATTATCAAAGTGTTTACTCATTCGAATTATGAAACCTAACATGCTCAATGCTCAATTTTATTCACAATATATTTATGTTACATTTATTGAGACATAAATCCCAACTCCATGGAATCAAAGCCTGTGTTGAGTTTGTTTGTTTGTCTGTCACATCTCCAAAATGGCGAGTCGTAGCGGCCTGAAATTTGAACACGTCATTTTAGATGCAATTTCAAGGTTAACATTGCTATTTTCGAGTAAAATTTGACCAATGAAAAATGAAAAATTGACCTCTACTCGATAAAAAACTCAAACTTTATATGGATGCCTAGTGCGGCCCCGACATAATGCCTGTAATCAACTGTCATTATCAACAGTTAACATACTTTAATTCACAAATTTATCTCCCAAATTGAGAAAAAATAGTATCTGAAGGAAATATGTTGATATAAGGAAAGCTTTTAAGCAACATAATACACGTGTCAGGACAATAAATGCCAAAAATCAATGTAAATCATGGGAAAATATTTGAATTCAATTACCTGTGAAAACTGTCTCCTTTAACACCTTTGACGCTCCTACTGCTGCAACCAAACATACTGCAATTCACCATAGTCAATGTATATTTATTATAATGTAAATATCCAAGTTATTTACAAACAAAGCCAAGCATAGCTACAAAAGCATCCGATCGAACGGTTATGTTTGTGTTGTCAAATAAAACAAAATGGCCACCAATTGGTTGCTAACCAACATCGCTTGCGTTCTATGAAACATAGTGATAGGGCTTCTCTCTAGGTTACGCATTATTACTCTGAGGTTTTGAGTATGTTACAGACGAATACTGAATTCGGCCCATTTTTTTTATACAAAGACTGAAGAACATGTTAGTAGAAATATGTGATGTCTCTCTTGTGGTATTATTACTTTCCTATCTTGAAAATAAAATTACCAAATGTACATATTTTGAATTTATTTATATCAATTATTTTATTTTTGCGCTTGCATATATGGGTACAACATCCATGTATTGATGACTTCAGAAAGTAACTTTGTTTAACAAGTTTTGGATTTTGGAAAAATCGGATGACAAATCCGATTTCGTCATTAAAAGTTAACGTCCTGTGTAATAAGTTGCACAGTATAATGCAGGTATTGTGTTAAACATAAAATGCTAAGGTACTTTCTTCGGTCGAAATTCTAGATTTGTGTGTCATCGATCTATGGACGTTGTGCCCATACCCGGAGTAGTAATAGGTACTGATATGTTTTAATATTATTAGCTCATTCAAATTCTTGGAGAACTTGCACTCAGACCTTGCATACTCCTGGAACTTCAACCAAGATACGCAAAACTTCTTACTCTTCTTAATGACGAGTTGGATCTAGTTAGAGACATATTCAATGATGGTTGTCGGGTAAGTATTGTCTTTATTATTCACACCCCATGGCTTATTTTGTGATAACCAAAACCTCCTAACCATCTAATTTATGATTGCATTAAATAAAATCGAATTGGTATTATAATTACATTAGTTTTTCCAATCTCTGATTTTAAAATTGTGGCTTGAACATTTGACCTTTTTTTTTGTCTTTTAAATCGATAATAAATACGGCGTTATATTATTTATTGCAGTAATAATCTCACATTTCAGGTGTACAATAAGACTCAACGTCGACCAATGATTGACGCCTATTTCCCCCCGGTGGCTGGCATTCTGTGGTGGATATTCAAACTTCGCCAAAGGATCACTCTTCCAATGACAGAGTTTTTTCAGATTTATAATCCGTGAGTTACTTTTGCTTCATATTTATTTTCTCCCTTTCTGATAATCAAATACATTCGCAGATATTTAAAAGTATGACTTATTTATGAAAAAATTCAATCGAAATCAACTTATGTGTACCCGTGGATTGCCCAGCAAGACGCTAAAATCCTACGGTCTTTCTGACTACGGTTTCTGAATCAATGGAATATCTGACAGTCCTAGATTTAAACCTCTAAATTTTATTTTGTTTTTCTCGTTTTAATTTTTTTTTATTCCTGCCATACGCTAAATAGTAAATATGTGTACCTAATTTACTTTACCACTAGTTTTCAAATCTCAATCCTTTCTATCTCAACTCAATCTTAAATAATTATGTCCATATACTTAGGTGGAATGATTCCACAGATACAAAAAATTCATTAAAGTAAACAAAGTATTAACAAAGTTTTAATAAAGGAAAATTATTTTATGTATTTTTATTTAAAAACAAAATAGTTAAAAACCTTTTGTACCAATGCCAAAAGTTTGTAAATTTGCAGCCTTGTTGCAAATATTGATATGTTCTTACTGTTCTAACTGTTAGTTTTGTAATTTTTGTTTTAAAACATGGACAGATATGTTAAAATCTAACATAAATCAATGATTACTAGGCATTCTTGCACTTGGGAGTGTTAAATACTGCTACGTAATATTGTTTTCATTTTCAGAATAGTTACATCCGAATTAGCATTGCAAATGCAGCAAAGGTACAATGAGCTTCTTAAGAGGCTGGATGAGTTTGATGAGACACTTTATACTAAGTGGAAAGAAACTATACCGAGCATTTGTTTCGAGTATTTAAGTTACTGCCTCCTGGTCAAAAATGATTGTCTATTAAAGCTGAATTTTCATAAAGAGGTATTTACTTTTATGTTAGTTTTATTAACAATCTAAAATTATAGATATACATAAAACTATTTCAGTATTGCAAGCAACATTTACTGGAATTAAATATAAATAAATGCCACTCATTTTGTATTTTGCAAAAACAGACGGCAGTCAGATTTTCCCACTCTTTCAATAACACTCCTATTTCAATAACAGATGATCAATCTTGCGACTTAGGGTTGTTATTGATACTAAACTAATGTTTAAAAATGGTCGGACTTATCATACGGGTATCGAAACCATTTAAATGTGCAGAGACAAATACAAATATTTAATAACATTCTGTAAATTTATACATAGTTTTATTCTTTTAGTTGAGTTGCCTCCTTCGCGAGGTACGCTACATTTTATATTTGGAAAGAGAAGACATACCAAGCGACGCTCTCGAATTGTATTCCCGCAGTGAAATATTACAAGTATAAAACTCTAAATAGAAAATAAATACAATTATTGAGTGAAATAATATCATGTTAACTTGCGATGTTTATTTCTGTAGCAGCAGATTACGAAACTGAATAGAGCCATTGACTGGTACAATAATATTAGGAAGGGGAGTCATGAATCAGAAGTAGCACTGATTGAGAGAGAAATTAATAAAGTTGATGAAATGCTCAAAACAGGACTGTGTCAACTCAATTGGAATGATGAAAGTAATTAAAAAAGTTTTGTTATTAACCCAATTTTTCTATGTAATTTAAATGGACTACTCATATAGCATTATTGTTTTTGATAAAAGTACACGTAAAATTCCTCTGTTAAGTTTAATTATTTTGTTTATTGGCCAACCAGCGCTTTTGCCTGAGTAAGCCCTTACATGCACTGATTAGGTTATGAAAATATTTGATTTTGTGGGAGAGATAGTTGAAAAAAGAGGGAGGGGATGAAGGGAGGGCGTGAGTGGAAGCTTTAAAGGGTTGCTTATTAGAATCCATGTCGTGTTAATTTTATATTTTCGTACAACAACTATGGTGAAGGTGTATAGGTGGTTTTGCATGTTGGTTTAATTGGTGTCCTGACGAAGAGACGGGTACGTCTCGAAACCGATAGACATGGAAAAGTCGGTAATTGGTTGTATACAAATATTTAATAACATTCTGTAAATCATCTATTTATCTATTAAAAGTTGCTTTTACTATTATTTGTAAAAGCAACTTTGTATTAATGTATAAATTTATCTGTGTGATAAATAAATAAATGAATATAATATGATTTTCAGTTGAAGAATATGTGGAAATTGTATTCTGCATGATTGACAAGTTGCAGATGAGAGTGCTAACTGCGCAACTCAATATGAAGAAGTGCTTGGACCAGATCAGAGCCTGGAGTAATATTCCCTTGTATGACCGGCACAAACCAGGAAAAGACGGGAAACTCAAATTGCTCGCTTTAGATGAAATTGTCAATAGAAAGTCTAAAAGGTTAATTGAAAAATATATATATATATATCGCATTCTGTAAATAAAAAATGAGTACTTTAATTAGTTATCCCGTATTTTACAACCTGTTGTTTAAAATACAATAAAACTAGAATTTTTTTATTATGTTTTAGAACAGAAGATATTCAGTCAGCTTATACTAACATAAAAAATGTTATTAAGGTGAATTATGATCTGTTTTTCAACATCATTAGCCAGGATACCAAAAAGGTCAGTTTAAACAAATGCACTTTTCATCATTACTGTTTTTGCTTGATTAGTAAGGATTTTACTTGATTACTTCATCAGTAATCTTTTTATTTCATTACTAATTTGTATGTTTTTAATTTGCAGGAATCAAGTAGGTCTGACTCTGTTAATCAACTAACTGAAGAATCTGATCATGTTACTAACGATGACTCAACAAGCAGTATTATTGGTAGGAAGTTATTCCTTTGTTTATAATTCATACATTTAAATATCTTAATTCATCTGGAATTTTATGTCCAAATTCTTTATCTTGTTTATATTTTTAAATAAAATTTTACACCGCCAGATAGCTTGAAATATTATAACCAAGCCATTTTGTACATTGTGATCGGGTTCGTAATAAATTATGATTTTCCATAGTTAAAAAATCAATGATTTAAGTGAAGAAGACTATTTTTTTCCAACAAATCCAACAGAAAAAAATAATGCTTTGGTTATGTAGTACCTTCACATTTCTCTTTTTAACAATTCAGACTTTAAAATCCACCTGTTCGATAATTCCGTAGCATGTTATGGCAATATAAATTATTGTTTTACCTAAGTTTTCATTTAAACTAATATTACTTTCAAGTTTGTATTGAGATAAATACATTTTTATTTAAGATGCAGAAAATATAGGAGAAAATGCAAAAAGGGAACTTGATAACGCTCAAAATATGGCAAATATTTCAGTTGTTGCTGAGCAGTGGGCTGCTTATATACACTATATTGATTCACAGGTAGATGTATTTTTTGACAAGATATTGGGGACCATTTAAGTTTTTGGATTATTTGTCTTTTATTTGCTGTCATTATCAGCATATGGAAGCTGAAAATTGAATGAATAATAATTAGTATGAATTAGTTTTTAGATTGTGTGCTTATACAATAATAAAAAATCTGTTAATTCAAAAACGATTTTTAATGTAGGCAAACCATAGAATTAAGGATAGTCCAGAAACCGTATACGCGCATCAAACAGAAGGCGACGAAACTACTGTTAAAGGAGTCGTTTTACGTTTTGACCCACTAGTTTCTTTGTAGACATCGACATTTGAATTCAACTATGCCGTGTTATGTCCTTGTATAGAGTAGAAATACTACTGGGATCTTAAAGAAACAGGATGGGATCACATTTCATGTGTACATAGCGAATGATGTGCAAGTAGCAAATGCATTACTTAAAAATTTGATTATTTTTCCATCTGTCAGATTGTCAAGGAAAACAAAATGGACATTTTGTTAGTGTTGCCAGAGTAGTCAATTTTTTTTACGCTACTTTGCTCACTTAATGAGAGAACTAATAAAAATTGGACATCTCGGATTAAACAACCCCGTGGTGGACGTTTGACTAAAATTGTCCTTAAAAATAAAATTTTATTTAACATGACATAAAAATATGCGTTTTATGTAAAATAAAATTTATTTTATTTTTTAAGTTCAAAGTTCATTAATTAAATTACCCTTTACTCTGTTGTGTCAATCAATGTTTCTGCGTGTACAATAAAATTTTAGATTAACAAATAGCTTTTTTTAAATTTTACATTTGTGTTATGATTATATTTTTTGCGATCTGGCAACATTACGCAACATTACGCAACTTCACGCATGCGCGCAGCGAAAGTGGGGCAAAGTGGGGGGTTTTTTGACACAGTCCGATGTATTCAAATATGATTCTACCCTCCTTCTGGACTATTCTTAATTCTATGAGGCAAACATTCTAAAATAGTTGAAATATATCTTATTAATTGCAGTTTGTCAGAAAAGAGTTGTACTGTTTTTAAAATGTTACCATAAAAGGAAATCCATCTTGTTACCAGCGCCCTAAATTAATTCCTTATAATCAAGATTACGTAAATATTGTTATATTATTTAGCCACTGTTATATGTTATCTCTTAGGGAGTCTGCGTAATACTAAAATATGTGTAATTGTATGGTATGTATGCAGGTCGAAGAAATTATAATTAGTGCAATAACAACAAGTCTTCGAGTTTTCATCACCAGCATGGACTTGAAAAGGGGTCCCAACTTACAATTTATTGAAGTGATGGTTGAACTCCAAGAACCAGGTTACCTATTTTTTTTAAATATTTGGTTTATATTTCTCCCTGTTTTTCAAAGCTAAGGTTTTGATCATTTTTAATAGTTAAACCGGTTGTGGTTCTGTGGACTTTAGGATTTGAGAAAAGATTTTAGAGTCCCGCTTTACCACAACTCAATTCCCAGTTTATTATAGTGAGTTATTTACAACCCGTTGAAAATGGTCTCATAATTTAAGTATCTGGTAAATTATATGGACAAAAATGTTGCTCTTTATAAAAAAAAACAAAAGTAATATAATTTAGGTGTTAGGTGTTGTGTCCGTTTTTTTAAAATTACAAAATGAACACCAAAAGTAAAACAAAATGTTAAATGTTATTCAAAAGAATTTTTCTACTCTTCAAGATATTGTGTTTGCCTTCAAAATGGAATGTCAAGTAGATGAAAGTGAGCATTTTCGACACCTGTTTGCGTTCAATCGAGGAAATAAAAAAGAAAATGAATAAGGAGAATATATTATTGTCTAATTTGTCCTCTTGTTCTCTCAATTTGGAAAAAAATGAACACAACTTATGTTAATATATATACTTAAGCTAAATGTTTTATAATGAAACTTTCTTTGCGGTTTTCGAGAAAGGCGTTCTTATTTAATACTGATCCTGATAATTTTCTTTTATTATTTTGCAATAAATTAGGCAATAGTTTATTCTCCTTTGTTTTCTTCTTTATTTACTCAATTTAACCCGAACAGAATGAGTTGTCGAAAATACTCACTTTCGTCTACTTGACATTCCATTTTAATGGCTTGTTATAAAATAAATTAATATTATATGTAACGTAAAAGCAAATACTATATCTTATAGAGCAGAAAATTTTGTTTCAAATAATGTGTAACCTTTACCATTTTGTTTTACTTTTGATGCTCATTTTTAAATTTGGATAAAAACAGACACAACTTATGTTAACACCCAATAGTGACAATTTTTATTGTATGAAAGAATTAATCGCTTTTGTATTAAAAAGCGTTTTTTTTTTTTTTTTTATAATATTTTTAACTATTCAGAAAGTTAACTCAATTAATCAAACAACGGAAGGCCTGACATTTGTTCTTTATAAAATTTTTAGTTAAAGTTTTTAAACTAACAATTTAGAGGTTAGATTTTTTTGATAATTTAAAATGAACATAAAATGACGTCTAACATTTTCTTTACTCAAGGTGATTGCGCCAGGATAAATAATTGTAATAAAATAATTATTCAATGTGAATTTTTGTGGTGCTCTATTCATCACTGCAATAATTGGGTCTCCAAAAAAATCCTGGATTAATTTGCATTAAGAGTGACTTTTTTTTCTAATTGTATGGCCTCTTTTAGCGGCCATCTTTTATACCCGCGTATGCCTATATTAATAAGATATTGATAAAGTTTTAACATATGAACACCCTCACTATTATTTTAGATTTTGTTTTCATACCATCTCTTGATGATGACGAAGCGGAATGCTTGCAAAATCTAATTGACAAAATGGTCAACGATATCTTTAAACAAGCTGAATTATTCCAGAGGATTGCTAATGATGTAGGAAAAGCCAATTACAGTTGTAAGGAACCTTTATTTATGAATGTGTATTGTATATAAAAAACTGTATTTTTTAAAAATTTATTCCAGTTATTGTTTAAAATCTAACTTGAATTAATCATGAAGCATTTTTTAGTCCATTGGCTTTAAAAAATATTAGTACTATTGTGTGAAATTAGTTATTATTCCCAATGAGGATAATTTTCCATAAAAAAAGTTTCAATTTCATTCATAACAGCAGTTTATCAATAATTTCTCAAATTATGTTTGGTTTTCAGCTGAAGCCAATATGAATGATTGTATAAAAAATATGGTTAAACAAGTCAGTAGTACTGTGAATTATACCGTTGAAGATATTTCCAGATACATCTTGGTGAGTGCCTTCTTCTAAATTGTTTACATACACTGAAAAATAATTTTAAAAACATGCAGAGAAAAATGCATCAATGAGATTGTATCAATAATAATTGTAGGACTTTTACAAGTTTTTATTTAAAATTATTCTGAGCAATTAGTTTTATAAACTACTCTTTACATTTCTTATTTGGTTAAAGAGGAGTGGTGCGGGCATGAGATAAAAATATCACCAAAACAAGTCAAAATTTTGCAACTCACTTCTACTTCTTCTTCTTCAGCCTTCTGTTCTTCACTGCTGAATATAGGCCTTTCCCATATCCTTCCATTTCTTTCAGTCGGTTGCTGCTTGCAGCCAATGTTTACTATGTCGCTATTTATTTATGTCGATATTATTTGCTATGTCGTCGGACCATCTTTTTTGAGGTCTTCCGACGCCTGTCTTATTCTCCCAAGGCCTCTATCTTAAAATTTTACAGGTCCATCTTGCGGGGTCTTGTCTCGCAACATGTCCTGCCCATTGCCACGTGATCCATGATATCCGCTATTCTGGTTTTGTTCCAAATTTCCTCATTTCTTACTCAGTTTCTTAGGCTTATACTAAGCATGGATCTTTTCATGGATCGCTGTGTGCATTTGAGCTTTTCTACATTTCTATTTGTGAGGGCCATGGTCTCTAATGCGTGTGCAGTCACTGGCAGTACACACGATTCATATATTTTCTTTTTCAGAGAAATCGGGTTTGCAACTCGCGCAATGTGGAAATTCACTGTTTTCTTTTTTTTGTTAATAGGCTATCAAACTTAGTAAAAAAAAAAAAATTTTATTTTTATGTATCGTATTATCATTGCAATGATTTTTTTATACTTTTGAAATTACTCTGCCCTTGACGCCACTAGTTTTTGTTGGTGACATGCTCTGACGTTAAAATGGAGAACCCCGTACCTATGAAAACACAATAAAGATTCCCAGAAACCAGAATATATCAAAACACATAATTGATTGGCTATTAATTGCTGTTGACTAGAACTTGTGATGTTTTAAAGTAATTAATTTGATTAAAATATATTTTTATTAATTTTTTCATATGTTTAAAGAAACTTCCCCGTACAATTAAATGCTCTAATTTATACCGTGTGTAAGAAAACATTTTTTATATACAGACTTTCCTCATTCACAAAAATTCATGTAGATATCATAAGTCATAAAGACGACCTAAAATCATATTCATTTACGATCGAAATACTTACACAAATACAGGACGTTTTCACTAACATCAGAATCATTATGATTTTTTCTCCTGATTTATGTTGGAAAAATAAAACAAAAGGCGCCACTCCGTAATATGTTTACTATGTTTCTTTTTTGCATATGTTAGTATTTGTTTAAAATATGCCATTTTAGCATTTTTAAGAAAGCAGACTCTTAGTAGCTTTGTATATTTTATAAATGCAGATCTATGACAAGTATTCCTACCTCTGGTTAGACGACCGCCATGAATACCTGGATTTATTCCTGAGATGTGGCAAAGTAATAACGAAGGAAATTTTTGACGAAATCGAATTTGAAGACAATGATGATGATCAAATTACTCTGAGGCCCTCACTGGACCTCTTCAAAGAACAAGTAAAACAAAATATATTTTAATTGTTATTTTACAAAACAAGCATGTACTCTTCAAAAGATGTATTATGTATATACCTCAAATTCTTTACCTCTTAAAATTTTACTCTTCAATGTTTCTTTAGCTTCTTTCAAAATTATTTTCAGCATAAAATTATGGTGATTATTCATTATTATATTGTACAACATTATTGCCAGCATTTTTATGTATGTACATTTTTTAAAATTACATAATAAAATGATAATTAATACTTTTTTTAACCTAAATATTTTTATGTATTTGAATTTTCTTTACCTTTTTAATTTTCATTTCTGCATTTGAAAATAATACTTTCATAATATGTAAATTTAAGTTTATATATTAAAAAATATATATATATTTTAAATAATATACTATTATAACAATAAAAATATGTATATAATTTTATTGTTATAATTATTAAAATGCAGTTCCACCAAGAAATGTCAGTAGAAAAACTCAATCTATTAATAAAGTAGGTGTGTAAATATGATTTCATTTTTTGTAATATTATTTTGTAATGAAAATATGATAAACAGATCACTATGTAGCAGTGCTTAGTATTTTACTTCCTTGTTAGATTGAGATATTCGAAAATCTGTACAAAGAATGTGAGAAGTTTCCAACCTGCCGCCTGTTCAATGGATGGTTGCAGCTCAATATGAAGCATCTTCGTCAAGCTCTCCTTAATCTGGTCTGCAAATGGGGTAATATGTTTAAGCAGAATCTTCTGGATTTTGTTCTTGACAGGCAAGTTTGAAAGACTTAAATAATAACTTATCGTGAACATGTGTCTAGGGTAAAGAATACAGTTCTGTATGGGAAGTAGGAGTAGATAAATGGGCAAATGTTTTTGTAAACATCCTTAAACGGGGAATCAGTAGGAAGTTTTGCAGTGCAGATGATGAAACATCTATACACATTCTATGTGAACTTTATGCTTTATATTACAAATGAAGTCGCTTACTCAGTGAACCAATGATAAAACTTGAAGATTTGAGAGCAGTCGCTCCCTACTTTAATAACTCGGGCTTGGAGTAAAAAAATTAACAATTTTAGAACATTTTCCCTTCATTAATTCAAGGCTTTTTAGAGGTCTGGGCTTGGAGGGTGAGAACTAACCTACGGGAACCCGCCACAATTGATCTACTCAGGTCGCAGTGACGTCAGGAGCTTATTTATCACTGACCCCATCTACAAGAACAAAGTGATATAATTCAGATTAATTTAAAGCCCAAGCATTTGCACGGCTTGTGACCCATTGTTGGCTGATTTAATTGATCACTTTACAGAAACATTCTGCCTGCGTTATATTTCCATCTTATATTTAAAAAATCCTGCTTTTCTGGTTTATTTAGTAAGAAGAGTTATTACAAAATTAATGCCTTAATAAAAAAAGTATTAAATTGACTTACATACCTTAATTTTTATCGATGAAGATGTACTTCCTAGAGGGCTAAACGCAGTACTTGTCTATTAAGTTTTTTTCAAATACTTTTTATTTTCAGTCTTAATGATTTGGAGGACTTCATCGAGCAATCGGTCAATTGTTTGAGTATTGAGCTTTCTGAGAATGACTATGAAGGACTGCTCAGTGTCATGGCTTGTTTAATAAAAGTTCGAGAAAGACAAGAGATCAGCACTAATCAATTGTTTGAACCGCTCAAAGATGTTATAGAAACCTTAAAAACCTATGGTGTGGAATTCCCTGAAGATAACTGTGACCAAGTAAGATGAACAAAAACCTTGAGAAAATATTTAAATTTATCCTAATCCTTTAGACGATCGTATGACAGTGGGAATTGATTTCCGGGCGAGTTCTACACTTGCATTGTGGTGTCCATTAATAATTCATTTGGATACCTCCTATGACAGCTCCGTGATTCATTCGATAATCATATTTTTTCACACAATAACTTTACTATTGAGTGTTATTTATTAGGCTGTAAAAAACTCGTTATTAAATTATTTTAACAATTTCCAATGTCTAGTTTTTTAAATGCATATCATGTACATTCTGAAATGAGATTAACAGCATCAATTTGTTTACGTAAATACTTATTTACCACCTTAAATAAATTTTTGGAGAGTTTTTATGGCTGTGACAAATGGTGATTTTTTACATTATTTATGATTTTATAATATTTTTTAAGTGGGATTACTTTGCAAGCTCCTATTGTTTTTAGACATAAATTATTTACCCAATTATATTAATGTTTCTATCTTTCATATATTTTTTAGTAAAACATTGTCCTCTACTTTTATGCTTTCCTTCCGGAAGAATGGAAGAAAAAAACTGTCTGTGTATACTCTGGTAAGCGGTGCACATTACATTATTTATTAACCTGTCCCAAAAACATCCGCGCGTTATTACACATGCAATAAATGAGAGATTTGAAATCGGAAAATGTAATATTTATTTATTTATTTAAAACTACAAGTACAAAGAATAAGTACTTTGGCAGACTTATTTCTAAAAGAAATATCTTCCAGCCAACCAAAAAACAGACTGGTCAAAAGAAGAGTTGGTCAAATATATGCACTAAAAAACAAAAATAAATAAATAATAATAATAAAATAAAAAAAATTATAGGGAATTGCTTAAACTAATTTATAATTCAAGTCAAAAGTTATAATATTTTTAATCTTATTGCTAAAAACATGAAAAAATCATTAGCTCATGCTCTCAGCGCGTGCGAAAGAACCGCCCTTGACGAAAGTCAGGCAGCTACTAATAGGCGTCTGGGAGAAGTACTAGAAACTTTGCACATGTGATGCGTGATATTGTCTCTCTCGCTCTCGAATTTGGCTGTATTATCGAGAGTGAGACGTAAAGAGTATGTGAGACAATTATATATTAGGATTACTCTTTTACTTATGCAACATGCGACACATTGGTAAACTTTTTATTGTATTGGTTATTTATCTCCGATTTTCTATTAAATGCTCTTTTTTTTTCCCAATAAGCATTAATTCTTTAATAAAAAAAATATTTTAACCAATACGTAAATGTATTACGAAGGAATACCGAAAACCTCAATCCAAAATTTATTATGTTTATGGAGATATTAAAGTTATTAGATGCAATGTGTACTAGCTACACATCACCAGGAATAGAGAGTTAATAATTCATCCTCAAAATTTCATCGATATAAAAGACTTATTAAAATTAATCAATCGATGTGTCCATGGACCTAACCTAAAATTAACACATTTATCATTTATTATTTTTAATTGCATGATAACACTTTTTGAAAATGTAAAGCATTATGAAATAATCGTAGAGATAAAATTAGTGCCGACTCTTTTTAAACTCTATAGAAGCAATAGTTTTTAATTAAAGATCCTTTAATTTAAAGCAGGATATCTTGAAAACCAGTATAATTTTTTTATTCAGTTAAAACGAAAAGACTCATAATTTATTATAATACACCATAACTTCTTTATTACACTGTACAAAAATTAAATAAATAAATGAAAAATTCTGAACTTCTGTTTAAATCCAGTAAATCTGGAAATTCGGATAAAAATATTACACGGGCTCTGGAAATCTCAAGGGATAAAAGTTATGTTGTACCGAATGTGCGTAAACGGGTACATCTTTTGTATGATAGTATTTTGTTGTTTTTTTATATTTTGAATAAAATTAAGGTACAATAAATAGTAAACAAATTGGTTAGAAAAAAAATCTGAATTGTTTTTCATCCAAGGAAACCTATCAACCATCGCTTATTTTACTGTACTTTTTTACTCGGTACTTCGCGGAACATATATACACCGAGTAAAGAGGTTCTGGTGTACTTGTAAAATATTTTTTTCAACCCTAGTAAACTTAATGGAAACAAGAGTAATTTATATCTGCCTCTATCGAAGGATGTAGTGAGCATTGTGTGAAATTTCTCTCTTTATTTTTATTAATATAGGAGTCCACTGCAAACATTTTCTGTATGCATCACTCTTGTTTTCATATAATTATTAAAGTTGGAGGTCCTTCCGGAGAAATGGAAAAATCTCATTTCAACGGCTACCCTGATTAAACATAATGTGGGATCTCTGCAGACGAAGCATGCGCAAGTCATCTCTAAACAAGTAACACTGTTTAATCATCAGATGCAACTCTATCGCAACCAATTTAAACAAAAAAAGGTTTGTGTAGATTTGTTTTCTTTTCTAAGCTCTATGGTGCAGTGAGGAACTGAAATATTTATATGACTAAAATTAATAAATTTCATGTTTTTATATTACGTACTAATCCATTTAATTTCTTTGACAGCTTATATCACATACTTTAGTGTATTAAACCATTACAGATTTTCAAAATTTATTTAGGAGATATATATGTTTAATTCAAAAGGATATACCTACATATTTGTGTTTTTATCAAGTAATAACTGAGCTTGAAGATTGTAATGAAGTTGTGGTGTAGCAGGTTCGAACCTCAGACCACTGATAGCATTTATATAACATTTATATATATTTCTTTAACTTGCTTATGAATGTTGAAAAATCGAAAATGATGGTTTTTGAAAGGGATGAAAATATAACTAAATGTGAGATCAGTGTGAACGAAGATATTCTGAAACAGGTAGAAGAATTTGTGTATATGGGAAGTATGTTTACTAGGGATGGAAAGACCGAGAAAGATATTGAAAGGAGGGTGAGTGCCGGGAACAGGGTAAATGGTGCACTGAAACCTACTTTGGCAAACAAATGTTTATTGCAGGAGGCTTAACTAGCAGTTCACAGTGGAGTTCTAGTGCCAACTCTAATGTATGTGAGCGAAGTATGGAATTGGAAAAATGATGATAAAAGTAGATTGAATGCTGTCGAAATGCGATCACTCAGGCGAATGTGTGGTAAAACGATGTATGTTAGGTGCACAAATGTCGGGATCCGTGAAGTGTGTAAGGCTGAGACATGCATTACCGACAGAATCAAGAAAGGGGTGCTGCGTTGGTTTGGACATGTAGAGCGAATGGACAGCAAAAGAACGGCTAAAAGGATCTACGGTGCGAATGTTGATGGATGCAGAAAACGAGGAAGACCGAGAAAGACATGGCATGATCAAGTCTATCAAATACTTGAAGATGGACATGTCAAAAGTAGGAATAATCGGCGTGTGTGCATGAGAAGATGTATGAATGTAGAGGAAGCGAGGTCTGTATTCCAAGATAGAGTGATATGGCGTTCTATCCTTTCTGCCTACCCCTACGGAGAAACGGCGTGATGGTTTGTTTGTTTGTTTGTTTGTTCTTTAACATAATTTGAGTTTAAATAAAATTAACTAAAAATGTTAATAAACAGATGTAATATAATATTACTTGTGTTTCTAGTTTTTCAATGTGGATTGTGAAAATGTATATGAACTAATAGACAAGACTCATTATGAGCTTCTGCGTTTTGAAGAAATGGCATCGTGCTTGGATGGGTCCTGCCAATTATTTGATATTAATTCGCCAGATCCTAAAACTGTTATAGCAACACGACGAGAACTCAAAATGATAAAAGTGAGTACTTAAAACACTTATAAAAATATTAGTTGTCTAATATTAAATCAAAGAAAAAGAGTGCCGAATTGTAATTAATAATATATCAATGTTTTCAGCAACTTTGGGATTATTTCTATTTGGTTCAATGGGCCATAGAAGACTGGAAGAAAACACCATGGAAAATAATAGATGCTGAAAGCATGGACATGGAATGCAAAAGATTCACCAAGGACTTGCGGGCACTCGATAAGGAGATGAGAATTTGGTAAAAAAATATTCTTACTAAGTTGATTCCTTACTAGTTAACTGTAATACATATAAAATCAATATTTTAGTTTATATTATGACAACTACAACTTACACCTAAACTTATTTAATTCAATGGAAGTGATAAATTTACTGTTTCTCATTTGAAAATAATATTCAAACAGATTTTTAAAAATATTTTTAAAATATTTAAAAACACTGTATCAACTTTGACCAATACCGGTGTGTTTTTAGTTGGTAGAAAGATGTTGCTTATAGCAATAATGTATATTGTACAAAAGTTAAAAGATAAATACCTACAATGAAATATAAGTAAAGATTTTTATTTTATTGTTGATTTTTGTTGTTGTAGGGAACCTTATATTGCGATTGAAGCTTTGATAAAAAATCTTCTTACATCTTTACGGGCTGTAACAGAGCTACAAAATCCTGCCATCAGAGGCCGCCACTGGATACAACTGATGCACGCCACCAAAGTAAGAAAAATTGTTTGCATTTTCCATATTTTCACGAATTGTTTCAAAATATCACTGGGATAAAATTCATGCTTTAAAAATTTCATGAAACGTCTGTTAAATGTTGTGTTTACTGTTAAAAATATTGCTTTGCTTTAAAAATTCATTAATATCTGAATTTATTCCAACTTAATTACTAGAAACTGCTTGTATATAATAATTGTTTTATATTAATATATGTGTAGATCCTTTTTAATAAATATGCTGTTCGTATACATGATTCATTATGTTTGTTACATAAATTGACATATAATTAAATAGACACGTTACATAAATTGACATATAATTAATTAGACATGTTACAAGCGCATAGTGAATGGCATTTCAATTCATGGGTACCTTCCTTGCTTTTATTCTCTAACAGACTTTCATTGTGATGAGATGTTGCGCCATGCAGAAAATTGCCATTGTGCTTCAATAACACTGCGACTGTAAAAAACAGAATACATGTATTTTTTTTACTGTTACATATTTTCACCACATCAGGCCAGAAGTTTCAATTACAATGGTGATAAGCCTTTTTCATTTCTTTTTTCGATTTTACAATTTCACAATTTTAACGTGCATTAATAATAACGCTAACAGCCAGTGTTTTCCTATAGTAACAAGTTACACAGAAATATGTATATGTATCTTTTTCTCACACAAATGTTTGTATATGATCGTGATTTGCTATTTCTTTATTTTACATTGTCGATGACCATGCAATATTTGCTAAATATGAATGCGAGTAGTAAGAAATAACGTGACTATTTATTGTATGTCAGTGGTTACAATTCAATGGCTCAGTTCCATACAGAGATAACTAGAAATTACAAGTTTTGACTAATGGCTGACCAAAGTTTTGACAGATCCAAATTGATTTGTAAGAAATAATTATTTATATCAACTTTAATGAAATAAATATTAATATGTATTTGAAATATATACAATGGTTACTAGTTTTAGGATTAAAGTCTTTATGCAAATTATTGCAACGTTTTAATTAGTTGTGGAGCTGAGAGATTGTTAAATTTGTTTATTTCCACATGAAAACATATGTCTTACAGGATTACAATCGTTTTTAATTTGTAGAATTGAAAAGGGGTGTTTTTTTAAAATATAATGAATAGTTTAACTAAAATCTTCAAATTTTTTTGTTATCTCTATGGAATTAAGCCATCGACATGATCACTAATGAGGAATGTCAGTTTTAAGGTGCTTAACTAATCCGATAATATTATTTTACCATACGATGCTGATAGATACATACGAAGGTTTATCGATATGCTCCACCCCTGATCTATTTGTAAGTGGATAAGAAAAAAAAAAACTACCTTATTTTTCAACATGGTTTCTTTGAACTTGTATACACTTCTTCCAGTGGTGCTTCAACGTTTCTATAGCTTCTTTCGGAACAATTCTAAATGCTCTCTCTCTCTCTCTCTCTCTATAGCAGCCGTCTGTCTTCAGAAGACGACAGTGATGTATCACTCAATTTCAGGACCGGGAAAAACAGCTTTTCTGGTGACTGTATAGTCCTATACAGGACCAGCACAGTCGGCCACATCTCTCACATTTCCAGGTTGCGGGCTCCAGTAGATAATTGCTTTCCTCGCAGTCTTTTAAGCCTCCAACTTTCCAGCCAGAGGTCGTCGTGTGCCGTTTTTTCCTCCTTCACGGCTCCTCTCCACACATTACGTACTAATTACGCGCCAGCAATGCTTTCTCTACCGGCTAGAGAGCGTTCAGAATCACACTGCTGGTAGAACATTATCTGGCCCCTGCCAATCACTCACCTCCAGAGTCCGAGGCTTTAGTGCCAATGGCTGCTATTCGCGAAGCTGGGTTTGAATTGGTTGAACAACCCCCATATTCGTCCGATCTAGCCCCTAATGACTACCAGCTATTCCCGAAATTCAAGGAAAATTTTGATGACAATACGGTCTTGTGCGTGTAGATGAGTGGTTGGCAGAGATCAGACAAATGTTCTAGCGGGAAACTATAGAAATTTCGGAGCATCGCTGGAAGCAGTGAGAAAAATAAGGCACATTAACATTTGCTCAACCACTTTGAAATGGGTCAGGGGTTGACTATATTAATCAACCCTCATACTTCCTAGGTTTTTATGGTCGTTTAGATGTTGACTATTTTCTGGGTTACAATAGATTGTATTGGTTTTGTTTTATTTGTTACTAACTAGCATGTAACGTCCCCTGTTATTGATTTATTAAAAACAAAAGAAATTTAATTTAGTAATTTATTTTAACCAACTAATATAAAAATATTTTAAAAAACAAACGTAGGTTCTTAATGTGAAAAAAATAATTTAGGCACTGAAAATCTTCATTGGTAGATTAAAGGACTCTATTTTTCATGGTTTTAGTTTGTTTTCTTTTATTTTGGATGTATTCTCACTTTATAGTTTTATTGTATGTGGTATAGTGCATAACATGTTCCATATTACTCCTCTCTCTCTGCTTTGTACAGTACCCAAAATTTAATTTATTTTTAAATTTTCAACATATAACTCACCTTTAACCCTTTCAGACCTCTAAATGAATTCCTGTGGATATAAACATATTTGTGTTCTGTATTTACTAAAGGAATTATATGAACATTTTCAGTGTATTCAAACTTTTTATCTTCTATACTTAATGGGTCTAAAGGTCAAACTGTACTAGAGCGGCACTGAGTGCCGCGTCGTGGCAATCCGAAATATTATGGCGGCCTCCGTGGTGTAATGGTCAAGACGCTTGACTCACGCACGGAAGGTTCCGGGTTCGATTCCCGGTGAGAACACAAAAAATTTCAATGTGATTTTTCTCAAGCCTGGGTGCTCTGTGATATAATTCACCACTGTAATTAGGCCTCCTGGCCTGTTGTGGTGCAAAAAAAAAAAAAAAAAAAAAAATATGTAAAAAAAAAAAAAATATTATTTTCACTATTTTCACTACCTTTAAACTGATATTTATTCGATCAAACTAGTTCAATTTAGTTGAAATATATTGAAAACTTGGCTTAAATATCATTTGAAAGTATGACAAAAATTCCCTTCAAAACGAACAAACCAGTCAGAAACCAGCTGTCATACCAAAAAACAAACTCCTCCATGTAATGCCGACTACTCAAATAAGTAGATAAAATAGACATACTACGGGATGCCAGTATTTAAAAAAATAACTCACCACTTTTTAATTTTGCGTAGGTACAGGACTAAATAAATCTTATATTTCACATTGATTTTAATGAACATTGTCCTGGGCTGGTTTTTCTAACGCTCTCACGGCCGTATTATCTCGGGTATTTACATACAAAATAAACGAGAAAAACTGTTTTCTCGTGCCGCGAGAGTGGTTCAGAATAGCACCCCTGGACGTCTATGGCTGACAATTCGTTGGCAGTTCACGTCTGAACTATGGGATGTAGACCTGACTTAGAAGGTTACACACGAGTCAGGCGCAGATAGAGAGGGCTGCAGAAGTTTCGTGAATAGCATATGCTCCATCTAGGGAGTGGACATGAATGAAGTATACAACGTGATACACTGTAATTAGAGTACAGATGCACTGCCCTATTCTCGATTAGGTACAAATAAGGAAATGATAATGATGTTGAATGTAAAAAAATGTGTTCTAAAACAAATTTAGTCAGTATTTTATTCGTCAATTGAAATTTGGCTAGAAGGGATTGAGTTATTAGACAGCAGTTCTTTTCAATTTATTTCATCATTTTATGTTTAGAAAGCAGCTTCAAAACTAAGAGAAGAGTTGAAATGTGGCAAATCATCTTTCTACACACACTCATCTTCACCTCACACCTTTGTTGGGAACACGAGATGTACTGTTTCACACATTGCAAGTACCCACCTCCCTTGCACTTCATCCAAATCTCAGATCAA
Source organism: Micrasema longulum (assembly GCF_059751315.1). Lineage (NCBI taxonomy): Eukaryota > Metazoa > Arthropoda > Insecta > Trichoptera > Brachycentridae > Micrasema > Micrasema longulum. Next base: position 309,070 of record NW_028277577.1, on the reverse strand, counting down.
CCATCTTACTAGAAAAGCAACTGGTAAAAATTATAAAAGACAGAATGTAGCGAGGAACGGAAACGTCGGGCAGCATACTTTGCAGAAGTATGGGAATGGGTATTCGCTACAGGATTTTGACCTGGATGTTGCTGATAGTAAACATGAACAAGATTATAAATGTTATCAGTACAAAAAGATTGTTTCACAGAAGAATAATGATTTTCCTTATATTTTTTGTGAAAATATCAATTAATTATTTGTTTCCACAGTCAGTTTAAGTTTTAAAAATTCATATTTGTTGATTAGCCATAATTCTTTATCGGTCTTCATTTGCTGTTGCTTTCTATGTGTTTGACTATGTTGGTTTAGAAAATAATACAATAATTAAAGTTATTTGTTGTTTTACAAAAAGCTTTTCATCAAAATAAACATTACATATGAAAATTAATGTTATTCATTTACAAAAATAGGTGTCATATTAGGACAAAATCATGTTTATTTTTATAATTGAAATACCCTCCTTCAATATAAACCATAACTTTATTTTTGATTAAAAAAAACCTCTCCGTAGAGGCTTTTAAAAAATATGTTTACGCATCAGAATTTTTTTTTCTGTTCTGAGACCTCTACGTATTTAAAACTTTTGAAATGTAACATAAAATAATTGGGCATGTTAGATTATCATTTCATGTATTATTTTTAATTTTACTGATTCATATTATTGTTTTCTTCACTTTTATCCATTGATCCGAATTCATTGTGTTGCACTTATAAATGTGGAATGTCTTAGATAAATATACTATAAAACATTTTATATTGTGTTTCATTTTTTCCAATATATCTCAATGTTTGTTTGTTAAAATGCTAAATGTTTATCATATTTTCTTTGAATGCTTCTTGCAAATTAATTAGAGAGCCAATAATGACATTGAAGCGGAATTAATGGTGAGTAACATTTTGTACAATTTTAACTGTATTTAAGCTTGCAACCATTCCTTTTATAACCATTCCAGGCATTTGTGTTATTAAAATAAAAATATACGAGGGTACCCAAAAAAAACGGAACTAATATTTTAAAAATACTTATTCAATTATTTTACAAAAAACTTTTCATCCCCGTCATAGTACTCTCATTGGAGCTAATGCACTTATTCAATATTTTATTTCATTGTTGGAAACGTTTTTTTTAATTCATCGTCCGTGATGCTCGACAGCGCCTTCGTTGTTTTTTTTTCTTAACCTCAGCAATGTCGGCAATGCTTTCCTTTCATGTCTTTTTTTATTTGGGGGAATAAAAAGAAGTCCCAGGAGGCTAGATCGGGTAAATAGGGGGGGAAGCACAGTTGTCATACCATTTTTGGTCAAAAATTGATGCTGTGTGAGCAAAAGCATTGTCGTGATGGAAGAACCAGTCTACAGATTGACACAAATCAGGCATTTCCCGCTTCAAACTGTTGCGCATACTCTTAAAAAAATCTCCACAACTTCGATGGTCCGTCGTCAGTCTTCCAGGATGATTTGGCAAATTTTAGGAACATTTTTGTCGGTTCAAGCCATCTAGAGCAGGGTTGGTTATCAATCGACATTTCCCCTCTTTTAAAACGGTAAAACTATTCATCAACCAACGCTTGAGTTTTCGTCATAGCAACATTTTTGTAGTCCGTTGTTAGCATTTTAAGAGTTTCTGTGCCAGTTATCCCGAGCAGGAAGCAAAACTCCATGGCTGTGCGCTATTGACGTTAATCATCCATCGCAAAAAACTACGAGCACACAAAACTGTCACAAAAAAATCACTATGACAAAAGGAAATGGTCTCCAGCGACGTATACTAACTGGGAAAAGATAGATCTCCACGATCCTACTGGCAGAACCCGGCACTACAAAAACTCTGTCTATCACAACAGTAGTTCGGTTTCTTTTAGGACCCCTTGTAACAAAAAAAAACATTTGATATTTGATAATGTATAAAATAAAATATTTCTGAATGTAATGTTGGTCCAAGTTTACATACATACATAATTGAGAAAACAATAGAAAGGCAGATGGGTTTGCCACATACAGTAAATATAATAATTAACTGATTAAATATTCTGGTGTATTGAAAAAAATAATTGAATGCTCAGAAATTAGGTTTCTTAATAAAAATCTTAAAAATTATGATAAAGCTACTGGTTAGAGAGCGGTGCTGTTATCTAAGGGCCGTGATTGGGCTTGCCTAGTGCACGGAGGGCTCCGAGTTCAATTCCTGACAAGCCCTTTCCCTGTTGTGGTGCATATACAAAAACGAAATTAAAGCTTGCCCACTATACACCCCATACCGCATGACTTAAGTCTCATTAGTTGTGCCTACATACAAGGAAGAATGGTTTGTTGTCAAACGAGTAAAGCTACCGGAAGGAGATCTCTGTAATCTGGTAGCCTTGGTAGCTTTGTGCCAAAAGAAGGAAATCCAGAAGTACATAATATCTCCTTTGTTGGCTCGAGGAAAATGGGGAAGTGAGTTCTTCACTGGCTGGGATTAAATTGATTGGACATGACAGAAATTATTACAAAACTTTTTAAAAGTCCTAAAGTTATTTTTGGGTATTATGCCTACAAATTGTAAAAAGAATCGTCTCCAATATTATCAGACTGAGGATCGCCCACTGAATTGAGAATAAACATTTGTTTAAAATCAAGATAGCGGACAGTCCTTTGTGTTAGTGCCGACTTGACGAGAAAGGATAGACCACTCGTTGTTTGGATGCCCCATTCGGGATGCATATCATTTGTATTGGAAACTAAACCTTCCCCTTCCCCTAAATTCATCCCATGTCTTGTCAGTCTTATTATCCCCAGAAATAATTTTTCACTTGTCCAAATTTATTGTTTTATATTTATATCATAAGTGATTTCCACAATATTTACGAAACCTGTACCATCTAGCTTGTATAGATACTGTTTTAATGACATCCATCAGTACATGAGGGCCACTAGATAATGGCACCTCTATCTGAAGTAAAATGATATTAATTTTACTGTGTTAGATCATTAGATTGAGACGAAATGAGAATTGAAATCTATATTTAATTTTTCTCTGATAATTAACCGATAGAAACTTTGAAAAATTGTGGATGTTTGACAAAATGGTGAAGTTACTCAGTATGTAAAGTGATCATTATAAACTCCTAGACTTTATGATTACCCCCCCAAAAAGAAAATCTGTGTCTGTTGAGATGTGTCATTTATTACATCTTTATCTGCTGTTTTTAGAGTATATTGGTAAATGTATTTGTTTATATTTTATTATTAATTATTGTAACTTTCAGGTAAGGATTCAAATGAGTGATAAAACTACATTGGCCGAGTTACTATCTCTTAACTTGCATAAATTTGAAGATGAAGTCAAAAATATTGTAGACAAATCAATCAAAGAAGGTGCCATGGAAAAAACTTTGAAGTAATCATATTTATTTTCATATAACAGTTGAAGGCGTTATGTCGCAATTTTTTAATGTACTCTTTTTTTTACATAGATAAATATTTTATGTGCAGCCCTTTCACATATAAACCCAACTAAATTATCAAAAAGTTGCAGAAAACAGATTTGGAAAGTGAATTAAGGTGTTATGTTATCAATAATTATACTGGTGTTCAAAACTTTGACCTCAAATTTCTCTGCTTTTTGTTCATTTTTATCACATATCACCTTTACCAGTTGAAAACTTTCCTTTCCGAAATCAGGGATTCATGTGTAGAAATCTGTTAAAAAAAGTCTAAAAGTAATGTACAATTATGCACTTTTGTTGAGTAAATTTTGTCAAATATAGTTTCATGTTTCAGAAACATTAAAAAAACATAAAAAATTTTGAACCTTGTTTTTCATCCAGTGCTCATTTTCATATTATTTTTTATAATTCTAGAAGTGATTACAATAATATCGAGCTAACATTGTGGGCCAGTATTATATTTAGGCTCTTAACAATATATGTGCATGGAAGTAAGCATGTTATTTTACACACAATGATTTAAATTTTTGACGTAATGTTATGTTATTCGGTTAGGGAACTACAAGCCACTTGGAGCAATATGGAGTTTGAATATGAAGAACATGAAAGAACAAAGTTGCAAATGCCTAAAGCAAGTGAAGAATTAATAGAAACTCTAGAAGATAATCAGGTTTGTATTTTTATATATATATTTTTTTTTATTTGAAAATTTATTTATTAACCCTTACGGATTATTACATTCATTTTACAAAAAGAATATATAATTTTTTATTCATACTCTGTTGTTCAAAATAATAATTTTTTACATCTTTTTAAAAGTTTGTCTGGGTCTTTTGTTTAGTTTTGTCTGGTAGTTTATTGTATAATTTCAGTCCCTGGTTTATTGGTCTCGACTGTCCTTGTCTCCTTTTAGAAGGTTGTATATGATATTTTCTGATATTCTCGTATTATGTCCATGTTTACTACAATTTTTTACAAGTTTTAGTTCTTCATCGACAATTACACCAGTGGCTAATTTATGAACAAATTATATTGATTCTAGTTGATAGAGTTCAGTTAAATTTAATTGCTTAGTTTGTTTAAAAATTTCTCCAGTTGCTGTTAGATAGGGAAGGTCATTTACTAACATTAATATTTTATTTTTAAATGGCTCTTCTTTTCAATTTTATTACACATTATTAGGTTAGCAGTTTTTTTTCCACCTGATACTGCCCCAAAATAGAAAATGTTGCTTTAATTTGTGTTTCCCATTAATTTTGTCCATTCATTATATTGGTGGTCCCTGATTGGTCACTAAATACATGAATAAATAATTTGTAACATGTTTTTAAAAAAAAATATTCTCATCTTCGTAATAATTTTTCCAGACGCAAGTACAAAACATGATGGCTTCAAAGTTTATTGGCTACTTTGAAAGCGATGTCTCTCTATGGCAGAAGAAGTTGTCCAATGCGGACCAAGCTATCAACATGTGGTTTGAGGTGCAAAGAAAATGGCTTTATCTTGAAAGTATCTTTGTTGGCTCTGAAGACATCAGAAATCAGTTGCCCATAGATTCAAAGAGATTTGATGAAATTGATGAATTATTTAAGGTATGAAAATATCAGTCAATTATTTCTAATTGTATTATTACGTGGTTATTTTTAATTATTTATGATACTACCCTAAACCGGCATAAATTGAGCAATTAATCAGTACAATATTATTTGATCTTACATATTTTTTAGGAAATGGTGATTGAAATTGCTCCAATACCTAACGTAATAGAAGCAACCAACAAGCCGGGTTTGTATGAGAGATTGGATTTTCTCTTTGGAGGATTAGTCTTATGCGAAAAGGCGCTCAACAATTATCTAGAGACCAAACGGCTTGCCTACCCACGTTTCTACTTTGTATCTTCCGCTGACTTGCTTGGTAATTTTAATCCTAAACATTGTACACTTGTTTGCGTTTAACTTATTGTCATTTCAAATAAAACTATATTTTATTTCAGATATTCTCTCTAATGGCAATAATCCTACATTGGTTTGTAAGCACTTGATCAAACTGTATGATAATATTGCAAAGTTGGTTTTTCCAAAAGATTCCAGAGGTAAAATTATTGGAGCAAAGGCGCATGAAATGATATCCAAAGAAAATGAAGAACATATTGCCTTCAAAAATCCTTGTGACTGCTCTGGAAAGGTAAAATAACACAACTCTTTTTTAGGAACGAGATATACTTGAGTTCTTATTATTTACTCAAATGTACCATTTCCTAAAAGTCGTAAATAACTTGTGCTGGAAAAATGGAAATCGAGTTGTGATAAAGTGGGATTTGAACCTCGGACCTTTAGCCCGTGAGTCCACAATACTACTACGGGACCACAACCCTGTTATTTTGTTTCCTTTTTTCGTTTGTCTCTAGAAGACTGTCTCAGAAGACAAAATATTCATTTGGCATTTTTTCCCCTATTAGGTTGAAGTATGGCTTAACAGATTGACAGATTGCATGATTGAAACTCTTCAAGGACTGTTAAACCAGGCTGTGAGTGCGTATGAGGAGAAACCAAGAGATCTCTGGCTGTTTGACTGGGCGGCTCAGATAGCGCTGGTCGGCACACAGATCTGGTGGACCATGGAAACCAATCAGGCCTTTGGAAAACTAGAGGAAGGTAGTAAATATGTATTAATTTTATAAGTAGGTAATAAATTTCTAGTATTGTATATTCCTTTGGAAACCAGGCACCTGTCAAACACCATATTATAAAGGCATGCAAAATGGATAGGTCATAAGTTGTGACATGAAAATCTCCTGCACTATATACTGGAAGGAATGATTGAGGGATCGATTGGCAGAGAGCGTCCTCGCCGAGAGTATCTGGATTACATATGCCGGGATATAGTCTGTACCTCCAATACAGTGCTGAAGAGGATCGCTGAAGACCGAGCGGAGTGGAGAAAGAAATGCAAGGCTTTGCTGCCAACCAGTCCTCAGGGTTGAAATTGAAGAAGAAGACATTTCTCGTGAAAAAGAAGTTTTTTCACAGGCAAACATTGTGAATGTAGAACTTTTTTAAACAAAGATAAAATTATAATCTTAGTTATAGATATCACTTTTTTATGTTCTCTTATTTGATTTTATAACAGTGTGTTAGTAATCCTTAAAAATAAAACTTGAATTATGCTCTCAATATTTAATATTCATTATTTTTTCCCGACTATCCTTGAAATGTTTACAAGTTGGAAACCTGTAGTCAATGCAAAGCTGAATTCACACTAATATGATCTGTTGATTAATGTTATATTATCCTGCAGGATATGAGACTGCACTAAAAGAGTATCAAAAGCGTCAAATAGTCCAGTTGAACGCTCTCATTGCCTGGTTGTTGGGAGATTTGCCATCTGGTGATCGCCAGAAGATTATGACTATTTGTACTATAGATGTTCACTCTAGAGATGTAGTTGCCAAAATGATAGCTGCTAAAGTGGAGTCGTCTAATGCCTTCATGTGGCAGAGTCAATTAAGGTACGGCATTTGAAAATACATACTCATTACAAAAAATACAACTAGGTGCCTCTCATATTTATTCCAGCCAACAAAAACATTCATGAAATTACTTCCAATTCATTACATGTTTTAAATATAATAATATCTTTATCAATTATAATATATTATATAGATGATATCTGACAATATTTGTCTTAGAATTTCTTTGTTTTATTAATGTAAGATACAAAAAGAAAATTTTGTTAAGCGCTTAGATTTCTTTCTTATTTCTTTGCCATTTAAATGCTACGTGTAGCTATGGAAACAGACAATATTAAGATTTCAACGGCATTTTTTCTGTTTCTTAGGCACCGGTGGGATTCATATGAAGATGATTGCTTCGGAAATATTTGTGATGCACAATTCCGCTATGCATATGAATATTTGGGAAATACTCCGCGACTTGTCATCACACCTCTCACAGATAGGTGCTATATTACATTGACACAGGTAAATCCTAAATACTTCATAGTCCTAATGCTCATATATACCTCTGTAAAAAATTTCCACGCTTATCAGTTCATGGTTTACCTCTTCGTTGTAATTCTAAAAGCACCCTTTTAATACCCTTTGACAATTTCTCTTTCTTCTCTAATTCATAAAGCGTCCATGCGGCTCAACTGTGGAATCATCTTCCATCCACTATCAGAGCTGTTATTACAGTATCTCTGTTTAAATCACGTCTGAAGAAACATATCTTTTCTCTTCCTTAATCTCTCCTCCTTTTCTCTTTCCTCATTATTCCTTTTTCCCATTGAGTAATATTATTGATTTAAGGTAATTTATGTTCAAATATAATTATTTATATTTTTGTATATCTTTGGCTTTTTTATTTTTATTTTCTATTGAAAATGTTTTGCGACTTGAATTACAAAAATTTAACTTTTATTTTATTGGTTGGTTGGAAGAAATTGCCAATGTACAATTAACATTACGTACAAAAAGTTAAATAAATAAATCAACAGATTCCATCTCGGTGTAAAATATACCACTTACCGAATTCTACCAATAATTTGAAAAGCTTTCTGATGCTTTTCACTGCCTCTGTGAATTTTAATCATTCAAATGTGTCAATCTGGTGCATAATTCGTATTCATGTATAAAATTTTATACCTTAACTCTTGTGTGGCTATGATGTTACATAAGTCTACATAGAATACAAGACTTGATTATATATATCATGCGCGGTTCGTCCATAGATTAGATGGAACCAACGCTTCCCTAAAAATTTGACCTTAGTATCTATTTTTTATTACAGATTTAAAAAAAATTGTTTTGCTAATCATAGCGATCTAAAATGGGTTCGATGTTCATTCATCAATAACTTCTAAATAAATTCGGCAAACCTACACACAACCTTTTGAATGCGCAGTTATGCCCGTACTGAAGTAAAATACACCCCGTCTAATTCTGGAATACGGAACTGCGTTTGTCTTTTAATTTTTTTAAGGCTGTCGCCCAGTACTGAATTCACAAGTCTAACAAACCAGTCCACTTTTATTTGTCATATATTGGGTAGGTTTTTTCATATATTGGATAGGTTTTATAACAAATTTAGTACTTAATCGGTTGCCACGATGCTGTTATAATATTAAACTATGAAAGATCTCTTTTGTGCTGAAATTATGGTATAAAATTGCTTTTTAGTTTATTTCAAAGCACTTGAATCACTGTGTTGGTAGTAGGTAGATATTTTATATTTGTACCTGGTACCATATGACTGGTTCCCTAATCAAAAACCTCGCCGCACGCCCCTGATATATATATATATATATATATATATATATATTTTAATCATGAAGTAGTGTTTTGCTATAACGGGCCTAAATTATTTTTTTTATTAATTATCAAAAATGGATTATTAAACTGTATACTTATATGTGCTTTTTTTTAATGTCTGTATTCCATCTTTTGCGTAATCTAACACGACATTACAGCACCACTTTCAGAGGGATTTTTTAGCTCAGTCTTTTAAGAGTTAAATTAACGGATTTTTACTGAATAAACAAGTTTTAGAAAATTGATAAATTATTAATGATTTCAGAGTCTGCACTTGGTGATGGGAGGAGCC